>NW_003852604.1:88075-97531 GCF_000181295.1 Otolemur garnettii | reverse complement strand
TTCTTTGGTACTACTGTGAAGGGAATAGAGTCCTTGACTGTTTTTTCAGCTTGACTGTTAATGGTATATATAAAGGCTACCAATTTATGAGTGTTGATTTTGTAACCTGAGATGCTGCTGTATTCCTTGATCACTTCTAAGAGTTTAGTAGTAGAATCCCTGGTGTTTTCCAGATATAAAATCATATCATCTGCAAAGAGTGAAAGTTTGATGTCTTCTGACCCTATATGGATGCCTTTGATTGCCTTTTCTTCCCTAATTGTAATGGCTAAAACTTCCATTACGATGTTAAAAAGTAGTGGAGACAATGGGCAACCTTGCCTGGTTCTTTATAGAATAGAAATGATTTCAATTTAACTCCATTCAATACAATATTGGCTCTGGGTTGGCTGTAGATGGCCTCTATCAGTTTAAGAAATGTCCCTTCTATACTGATTTTCTTAAGTGTTTTGATCAGAAGGGATGCTGGATATTATCAAAAGCTTTTTCTGTATCAATTGAGAGAATCATATGCTCTTTGATTTTTAATTTGTTTATGTGAATTATATGTATAGATTTACGTATCCTGAACCATCCTTGAGATACTGGGATAAAACCCACTTGGTCGTGGTGTATAATTTGTTTGATGTGTTGCTGGATTCTGTTTGTTAGGATCTTGTTGAATATTTTCACATCAATATTCATTAGCAATATTGGTCTATAATTTTCTTTTCTTGTTGAGTCTTTTCCTGGTTTGGGGATCAAGGTGATGTTTGCTTCATAGAATGTGTTTGGTAGGATTCTGTCTTTTTCTATATCTTGGAAAAGATTGAGTAATATAGGTACTAGTTCCTCTTTGAAGGCTTGGTAGAATTCTGATGTGAAGCCATGTGGTCCTGGGCTTTTTTTTTTGGGAGATTTTTGTATAGTTGATGCTATTTCAGAACTTGATATAGTCCTATTCAACATTTCCACTTTATTCTGGCTAAGTCTAGGAAGGTGGCATGCTTCCAGGTATTAGTTTCTTTCTTTCAAATTTTTATATTTCTGAGAAAAGAGTTTCTTGTAATATTCATTAAGGATTTTTTAAAATTTCTGAGGGGTCTGTTATTTCATCTTTACCACTTCTGATGGATGAAATTAGAGATTTTATTCTTTCTTTCCTGGTTAGGTTAGCCAAATGTTTGTCTATTTTATTGACATTTTCAAAAAACTAACTTTTTGATTTATTGATCTGTTGTATAAACCTTTTGTTTTCAATTTCATTTCATTCTGCTCTAATTTTGGTTATTTCTTTTCTTCTGCTGGGTTTTGGATTGGAATGTTCTTCCATTTCCATTTGCTTGAGATGTCCCATTAAGTTGTTAACTTCCTCTCTTTGGGTTCTCTTGAGGAAGGCTTGCAGTGCTATAAATTTCTCTCTTAGGACTGCCTTTGCAGTATCCCAGAGGTTCTGGTAATTTGTGTCTTCATTATCATTTTGTTCCAAAAATTTGGTAATATCCTTCTTAATCTTGTCTATGACCCAGCTAGCACAAGGTTATTTAGCTTCCATGTTTTTGTATGAGTATGCAGATTCCTGTTGCTACTGAGTTCAACTTTTATTCCATGATGGTCCAAGAAGATGCAAGGAATAATTTCTATTGTTTTAAATTTCCTGAGGTTAGACTTGTGGCCTAAGATGTGATCAGTTTTGGAGTATGTTCCACGGGGTGATGAGAAAAATGTGTATTTAGTTTTGTTAGGATGAAATATTCTGTAGATATCTGTTAAATCCAAATGTTGAATGTTTAAGTTTAAATCTAAAATTTCTTTGCTTAGCTTCTTATTGGAGGATCTATGCAACACTGCCAAAGGGGTGTTAAAATGTCTGACCATTATGGAGCTGGAGGAAATCAAGTTGCTCATGCCTGCTAGAGTGTCTATTATAAATTGAAGTGCATTCTGATTGGGTACATAAATATTAATAATGGAAATCTCAACATATTGAGTATTACCCTTAACAAATATGAAGTGATTATCCTTATCTTTCCTTACTTTTGTTGCTTTAAAGCCTATTGTGTCTGTGAATAAAATTGCAACACCTGCTTTTTTCTGCTTTCCATTTGCCTGGAATATAGATGCCCATCCCTTCACTCTGAGTCTATATTTATCTTTTAAGGTAAGATGAAATTCTTGAATGCAGCTGATATCGGTCCTGAGTTTTTGTATCCAGTCAGCCAACCTGTGCCTCTTTAGAGGACAATTTAAGCCATTCACATTAATTGAGAATATTGATAAGCCTGGTAGAATTTTGGGTATCGAGTTTTTTGAAAGTGCCATGGACATTTTTAATCTTTTTGCCATTGTGGAAGTTGGAATTTGAGCAAAAGTTTCTGAGTGAGTTTACTTTTGTGGTGGAGGATTGTTCTGGTCATTATGGAGGACACGTCTGAGAATATCCTGGAGAGCTGGTTTAGTTATGGCAAATTTCTTCAACATGTGAATGCCATTAAAGTATTTAATTTCTCCATTATAAATGATACTCAGTTTAGCTGGATATAGGTTCCTGGGTTGAAAGTGATTTTATTTTAGGAGATTAAAAGTTGATGAACTGAAGTGCATTCTGGTTGGGTACATAAATATTAATAGATGGAATATTCCCTCTTCTAGATTGAATGGTTTCAGCAGAGAGATCTGCAGTTATTCTAATATTCTTCCCCTTGTAGGTTATGGTTTTCTTATGTCTGGCTGCTTGCAGAATTTTCTCCTCCATATTAGCTTTGGTGAAGTTAATTATAATGTGTCTGGGAGTTAATTATAATGTGCCTTATTCAGGTTGAGTCATGCTGGGGTTTTGAAACTGACTGGTATCTGAATTTCAGAATCTCTTTGCATATCTGGGAAGTTCTCTTTGATTATCTCATGGAGTAGAGCAGCTGGGCCTTTTGAAGCAACTTAGCCACCTTCAGCAATTCCTATATGGTGAATATTAGTTTTCTTCAAATTATCACTGAGCTCTTTGAGAGAATGATCTGTTTTTGCTCTCCACTTCTTTTCCTCTTTGAGCATTTGGGAGTGTTCAAAAGCTTTGTCTTCAATGTCAGAAATCCTTTCTTCTGCCTGCTTCATTTTGTTACTGAGGGATTCTACTGTATTTCTCAGATCTTTGAGGGGTACAAGTTCTTGTCTCAATGTGTCAAAATCTTTGGTGATTTTAGTATTTGAAGTCACTGAATTCTTGAGACAACTTTTCAAATGCTCCTTGAATATCTAATTCCCACTTTACATCCATTATATTAATCTTATTTGCAATCCAAATTCTGAATTCAATTTCTGACGTTTCAGCCACTTGTTTATTAACGGGATCTTCTGGTGTGTCCACTGTATTGTTCCTTGTGGGAGTTGATTTACTCTGATTATTCATGTTGCTGGAATTTTTCCACTGATTCTAAACCATGATTATTTTACACCGTTTGGCTAGATGAGCAGATAAGGTAAAGTTGGGTTGGGGGTTCCTGAGTAGGGATTAACTAGCCCTTTGCCCAAGAGCTGTGACTGGTGTCTGTACCTTTTCCCCTAGAGCTTTGCAAAGGACCAGTGCAGTGCTTATGGCCTGATACATTGGGTACCTGCTTGGTGTGGTGGGGCTAAGTGGCTCTATCTTGTTTTCAGCTGGTCTATGTCCAATCCTGGTGAATCAGTAGCTCTGGCTTGAAGTCTCAGCTATTGTTTGTTTCCTTGGGGTAGCAGCTCACCTCAGCAGGGTTGATGTGCATTCTTCAAACTTCTTTGTTCGCTCAGCTGCAAACCATCAGCTTACTTGCTAAACTTCTGTCCTTTAACTCTCCTTTTGGGCAGGGGCCTCTGTGGAAAGCTGGCTCCAGTTGGCCAGCTGATTCTACTTTTCTACTCCAGCTGGCCCCGGATTCTACTTTTCTATAATTTGCCTGTTCATACCTTTTAAAAATATTTTATTGAGTTCATATCTGTAAATATTCTTAATTAATACTATATTTGAGTCTTTTGCCAGTTGTTGACTTGATGAAAATTTTGAAACTTTATCTCATCTATTCACTTTGTTTATGGCATCCTTTATGGCAAGAAATCAATGATTTGGAATAATAACCGATCATTTCTTGTCTTATAGTTTGTACTTAACACCAAGGATACAGAGAGCTGCTTGAAACCCTGACAGTTTATAAAGCAGTAGTAAATAATGTTTGGGATTTTAAGAGTTATATTTTTCTAACTGGGTAGAAAAATGTGTTAAGAAATGTATGTGCTGATTTTTAGTAATTTAAATCAGTATGAGGTAAAAGTAAATGTCAAATAGAGTTTTTAAAAAGCTAGGAAAACATGCCATTTCTCTTTTAAAGAAATTGTCATCAGACAGAATCACAATAGAATTTTAACTTAAGACAATTTAATTTAATTCACTATGAAGCTTCTGTCTATAGATGCTTTTACTATTACTTCAAATGCTTAATGCATGTGGTTGGGCAATGCTTGAAATAGAGAAATTTTGTAAAATAAAGTTTTTGAATTGTGAAAAAAAAGAAAAATATTAAGTTTATTTCTTTCTCTAGTTCATTTCTCCAGTAGACACCAATGCAATAATAAAACTTATTTTTTCCTGATGGTGAGTTGCTGGTCATGATTCTTGGTGAATCATTATAATTTATACCATATGTATAATTTGATAAATGTTATTTATGGTTTCTCAATTCTGTTTATAAAGAAAGCTAAGAGAATGGGGATAGTTGTTAATGTGCCTGTAGCAAATATTTAAACACAATGATTTAAATGATTTAAATTTCTATTTTAAAATATACTAATAAAATAATAGAATCTATTACATTGAGTATCTATGACAGGGATGCAGACAAAATTTAAAGAAGGCAAAAAAGCATAAATCACAAAACATTGAAAATCCAACTATACTACAATACAAAATATAAATGTTATAAAAGGGTTTGGATACTGACTAGAAATTTACTTGTGGCAAATTTATTTTCCACATATATAGATGTCAAAAATTACTATTTAACTTATGTGAATCATTTCTATAAATTAACCCAAAGGAAAAATTCAGAAGGCCCAGAAGCCCTATAATTATAGAAGGGAAACCCAAGTGATTACTAGAAGTATGAAAAGAGAAACTTAAATCATTAGTAATGAGATCATCATACATTAGTATTTCTTTGAAATACAATTTTATGCTAACAATTTAAAATGCCAAGTTTTGATGAGAATGTGGAGCCACAGAGACTAAAACATTCCTGTAGAAAGGTGAATTAGTAGAGTTTTATTTGAGACAGATTTGGATGTGTTAGAAAAATTAAATGTATGCCTCCATATGGTTCAGAATTTCCAGTATAGGAATGTATTCTAGAGAAATTTATGACAATATATACAAGAATATACACATGTATATAAAACGAATATATCTGTATATAGATAACACATACACACACACGAGTGTTTACAGCAGTGGTCTTAGCAATAATGCAAACTATTAAATAAATTAGTAAAATGTTGCTACAACATCTACAGATGAATAAGGCTCTCAAATTAAATGCTTAGTAATAAAAAAGGAGTTTCAGAAGTTAGGTAGCCACATGAGTGGTGGTTGCATTATTTGAAACATATTTTTATACATCTTAAATTTTGTTCAATAATAGAAATTGGTCATGAAGGAAAAAAAAAACTGTGTCCCCAATGTATCAGTCTCAGGCTCCTTTTCCCTAATGTTAAATGCCAGGTAGAGTAATGCCAAGTAGCTCCAGAAACAAAGTGCTCAGTTGTAGATAACAATGTGCCTTTATTGGTGGGGAGTAGAACAAACTAAGTATGCTACTGATAAGGGCTTCTCTGGTTCTTTCCAATACCTTGAGAAATAAGCAGAGTGTGTTAACTCCATAGTGACAGAATGATAAACAAGAAACAATGATCTTCAATTCTACTTTTACCAAGGGTTGAGGGCCAATGAGTTTGTGTGAGTAGCCTCCTCATGGAGGTTTGCTGTAAAATACGTGAAATGCAGATCTTTCTAGGAGGCTTCTATTCAGGGGATTAAAACCCTTGACAGAGGAAGCTAGAGTAGGTCAGCGTCCACTTAAACTAGATTACCACGTAGGGTAATGAAAACGAGCTGATTTATGTAAACTTCCTAGCCCAGGTCCAGTATGGAATGGATGTTCAAAAATTAGTCATGATAACATGTGCAAATAATGCATGAAGGGCATATTATATTCTGTCATCCATCCAATCAATCATATAATCATATAATGTGTTAGTCTCATGCGTTCACTCACATTTTTCCCAGGCAGCGCTATGCCCAATTCAGTTCCCTCACTCCATTTCCATTTCATCACCAGGGAGAAGGTATTCCTCCTGTTGTTGAGGTTAAACATGCTGGAACGTTGGTTCTGATTCTTCACTGCACCATTACCTGCACATTCTGCAATGATATATAGCTTACGTTAAAAATGAGATCTGCTTCATTTAACTTACACTAGCCTTGCTTCCAGATTCTCTTTCTGTAATTGGTGCAGGCTGACTGTAAGGTTTCTCTGGTTATTCCCCATCCGGAGTTTATAGCTGGGTCTCAAGGGCTTATTTTTCACTCCCCGGAGAGCTGAGGTTCCAGGGACTGAGATGTAATTGAGAAAAATAACATTTACTAGTTATTTTGTGCTGGCAAAAATTTAAGGTTTCTAGAGGGAACATTTTTTTCTTTCCTGGTACTGTCATTAGGGACTTTTCACTGTGGCTGTTGCCCTTCCTTCCTTCCTTCCTTCCTTCCTTCCTTCCTTCCTTCCTTCCTTCCTTCCTTTCTTTCTTTCTTTCTTTCTTTCTTTCTTTCTTTCTTTCTTTCTTGAATTATCTTATTAGAGACCACCTCTTTTTGTTCTTGTTCTGAATAAAGTTGAACATGTTTTCATGTATCTAAAAATCTGTTTGTAGGTCTATATAATTATCCCACAATCAGCAATAAGCATAGTTTTCTGGAAAAAAAAAATCTGAATCCAACCCAAATTTAAAAGCCTATCATTTCTACTGTGACAAATAGAGATAATGCTATTTGAACATATTTTATATTATCAGATTGACCATTGCTTATTTACTTAAAGAAACAATATATTCTTGATCTCTTCTTCTTAACTTTTCCAAAAATTCTTATATATAGGGTGGATGTAAAGTTCATGTGCAAGTTAAAATAGGCTCACATAGTAAACTGCACATGAACTTTATGGACACCCTGTATTTAACATTAGCCCTACATAAAGATAACCTTTACGCTAGTTAGACTTTACAACATCAGAGTAATTCAGGTAAAAATCTGTGGTGTAAGAGATTTTGAATTATGTTTGACTATAAAGCTGCTAGGTTAAGTCTCTAATCCATATGAAAGGAGAAAGATTGATTCAGTGAGTTCGTAGTTTTTATATTAACTAGTGAACACATGCAGGTGAGTTATTGTCAGAAGTTGGTGAATTGGCATTCTACATTATTTATTGCATGATCAGCATCCTAAGAATGTATTCAGTTGGTAGTAGTAGAAAACTTGACTTACGTTGGCTTAAATATAGAGATTTATTTTCCCTTCATAACACTAGTTTGTGCATCAAGACTGGCACTTTCATGATTTCCTTAAACTTTTCTACGTGCTGGTTCTGTCACGGTCTAATATGTCTACTCTAGCTCTAGTAATCACATTCCTTTTCAGAGCAGGAAAGACAGGAGTGAGGATGGTGGGTGATGCGCATATATACCTTCAATCAAGACCACAAAACTTTGCCTAAATCACCCAGAAGATTTTTACTGACATCTCATTCCCTGCTGAAATCTTCATGTCTTGCACTGTATCTCCTCAGTATTTTATTTCAGAGCATTTCTGGTAATTTTTTTTTTTCTTTTCTGTGCTGCTAATGGCCCCTCTCCCATGATATCTCTCTGCTTCTAGGACGCAAGAATATGTATGAAAACATGGAAGATCCCTCAGCAGGGTCACCACAAATGTATGAGGATGTTAAGATTCTTGACCCATCCCAAACCAATGGGTGAGGGGAATTGAATAAATTTTTTAATTTCCAGTTCTAGAGGAATAATTTTGAAGGAAACTCCATATAGTTCATCAGAGTTCCCTGTGGGATTGAGTTTCAGTTTCCCAGATTGAAGTCAGTCACTAATCCCTGGCTGTTCTCCTCCTTTATCTCACTATTGTAGCTCCCTCTTTCTTCAACCTTGAAGACCTCCTTTGAGGAGTTTAGCAAAACATGGCATTGGAGGGAAAATTGTTACTACACATTCACCCTCAGGTTTGATAATTCCCTATAATGACTCAAATAACTCAGCTATTGGCTGGGCTGGGTGGCTCACACCTGTAATCCTAACCCTGTGGGTGATCTAGGTGGGTGGATTGCTTGAGCTCATGAGTTTGAGACCAGCCTGAGGAAGAGTGAGACCCTGTCTCTAAAAATAGCCAGGTGCTGTGGTGGATGCCTGTAGTCCCAGCTACCAGGGAGGCTGAGGCTAGAGGATGACTTGAGCCTGAGAGTTTGAGGTTGCTGTGAGTTATGATGCCATGGTACTCTACGAAGGTGGATAAAGTGAGACTCTGTCTAAAAATAAATGAATAAGTAGAAAAAAAAAGAACTCAGCAGTTATTGAGTGAATTTTGTATCCCCTCAAAATTGATCTGTTGAACCCTAAGCCTCGATGTGGTAATTTAGGAGGTAGGAATTTTGGAAGGTAATTAAGTCATGCAATGAAGGTGTTATGAATGGTATGTGTTTACTTATGAAAGAAAACACAGAGAGCTCTTCAGCCCCAGTCTTATTGGGCAGTCTAAAACCCAGAAGAGGGAAAGTCCTCACCAAAATCCAACCATGCTGATATCCTTCCTAATCTTGGATTTGCTGCTTCCAGTATTGGAAATAAATTTCTGTTGGTTATGAGCCACCCACTCTTTGATGATTTTTTGTAGCAGCCTCAACTAAGATAAAACTTTGTATAAAAAGTGGAGTGTTGGGTAGCTCAAAGGAGTAGGGCATTAGCCTCATATGCTGTTAGTGGTGGGTTCAAACCCAGTCCTGGCCAAAAACTGCAAAAAAAAAAAAAAAAAAAAAAAGTGGGGTGTTACAAAAACTTAAAACTCTTAAAACTGAGGAATCTTCTTTGGAAATGGGAAATAGGTAATGGATACACACTGGAAGATTTTTTTAGGTACCTATAAAAATCCTTGATTTATGTGAATAATGTTTTAAAGGAATTTTGGTGAGAGTTTTGAAAGAGGAGAGCTATAAAGAAAGTTTTTGTGTTTGTAGACAAACCCAGGTTACCAGGAACAAAATGGTGATAGAAATATGGAAGGTAAAAGCCCTTCTGGTAAGTCTCGGATAGAAAACAGAAAGGGAATATTAGACAATGGGGAAAAGGAGGTATTTGTTATAACAATGCAAAAGAACTCTGCGGACTTGTGTTTGAGTTCTA
>NW_003852604.1:85981-88055 GCF_000181295.1 Otolemur garnettii | reverse complement strand
AAAGAGAAAGAGAATACAGAGAGCTCTTCAGCCCCAGTCTTATTGGGCAGTCCAAAACCCAGAAGAGGGAGGGCCGTCACCAGAATCCAACCATGCTGATATCCTAATCTTGGATTTCCTGCTTCCAGAATTGGAAATAAATTCCTGCTGTTTATGAGCCACCCACTCTGTGATGATGTTTTGTAGCAGCCTAAAGTAAGATTAAACTTGGTATAAAAAGTCGAGTGTTATAAATACTTAAAACTGAGGAATCTTTTTTGGAAATGGAAAATGGGTACATACTAGAAGGCTTTTTTGGTGCCTATTAAAAATATTCTTGATTTATGTGAATAAAGTTTTAAAGGAATTTTGGTGAGAGTTTTGAAAGAGGAGATCTACTAATAAAGTTTTTGTGTTTGTAGACAAACCCAGGTTACCAGGAACAAAATGGTGATAGAAATATAGAAGGTAAAAGCCCTTCTGGTAAGTCTCAGATAGAAAACAGAAAGGGAATATTAGACAATGGGGAAAAGGAGGTATTTGTTATAACAATGCAAAAGAACTCTGCGGACTTGTGTTTGAGTTCTAGGGTTTTGTGGAAGGAATACGCTAACAACAATAAAATTGGATATTTTGCTGAAGAGATTTCTAAATGAAGCACTGAAGGAGCAGCTTGGCTTTTCCTGATTGTTTACAGTAAAATGAGAAAAGCAAGTGTGTGGAGAAGGAACTGCTAAGCAAAAAGTCACCAGAACTTAGAGATTTGGAAAATCAAATTTTCAGCCTACCCACATGGCAAAAATGAGAAAGTTTATTTAGAAGAAAACACTAAAGCTTGGCCAAGTGACCATTTAATGAGGAGATTAGTATGGATGTGAACAACAGACTTCATGAGCCATCTCAGTGGGGACCAGGCATGGAGATGGAATTATTCCAGCACGAGTTCTTCCAGATAGGAATCAAGGAAACAGAGAAAATGGGGCCAAGTCTGGCAGTCTCTTAGATCCTATAGGACTGAGCCATAGGGTTGTCTGGGGGCATATACGTGATATTCTTGAAGACAAAGGAAGAAGGACCTCAAAGGCAATTTAGAAATTATCAGTGTTGACACTGGCACTGAGGCCTGGATTGTGGGAACCCAGAAGTCAGAGTTGAAAAAGGTGTGGGATCAGAGCCCATATTGGGGGGGTGGGGGGCAGCAGGCCAAGTCCTGGTAGTGGTATAACCCCTTCTCAACAAAACTGAAGCATGAGGGGCCACAGCAGAGAGGTCCAGCCTGGGCTGTGTCCTACCAACCTGTGGGGGCCTTTGTGCCACCCCAGTGTGTCTGGAAGGGGAATCCTATGTTCTACTAGGTTTCTTTATGAAAAGGAAATGTCTTTCCAAGTTCTGTGCTCCACTGTATTTTGGAAGCACATGACTGGTTTGCTTTTACAGGTTCACAGCTGATGAGAAATTTTGCCTCAGGAAAAGTTGTACCTGGTGTCTTATCCTTATCTAACAGATAATATACAGAGGACATATTAGGCTTTAGAATGAGTTAAGACTGCTGAGTTTGTCGGGAAGGAATGCCTGTATTTTGCATGTAAACCCTCAGGGATAGCTATGATCCTTATATTTCACTATTTTACATAACCCCATATTTCTTGTAGGCTTTGTTCATTCTTCTTAATTCTGTGTTCTTTATTTTTATCTGACTGAGTTAATTCAATAGAATTTTCTTCAAACTCTGAGAGTCATTCTTTTGCCTAGTCTAGTCTATTCTTAAAACTTTCCACCATGTTTTGTGTGTCTTCAAATTTTTCATTTTCTGATATTCCTAATAAACACCGAGGAGAATGCATGGAAGCAGCACCAGAGCATGAAAGCAGCACCGGAGCACGGCACTAGAGAGCATCTGTGCTAGTAGTGCACATCAGGCACAGCAGCTGAGATTGCTGTTTCAGTGATTCAGCTCAGAGTGTGCTGGTTTGCTGTCTGCCATAATCAGTTTGGGTTTTGCAGGTCCTAGACTGATGACTTCGATGGGACATGATAAGGACCACCACCTTAGCAGAATCTTTCTTAGAGAGTGGCACCATTTCATTCCTTTCCA
>NW_003852604.1:56456-66680 GCF_000181295.1 Otolemur garnettii | reverse complement strand
GTACTAAGTGCTTTGATGTACTGAATTTTAGTAATTGGGTCCAATCCTGAAGAACTTTTTCCCTATCACTTTTAAAGCTTCTTTTACCTCCTTATTTCTCAAGCTATAGATCAGAGGGTTCAACATGGGAATCACAATTCCATAAAATATAGAAGACACTTTCATATTCTCCTGGGAGTTATCAGAATGAGGCTGTAAGTACATGTAAGAGAGGGTTCCGTAGAAGATGGTGACGGTCGTCAGGTGGGAGGCGCAGGTGGAGAAGGCCTTTTTCCTCCCTGCAGTGGAGGTCATCTTCAGGATGGCAGCCATGATGTGGATGTAGGAGAATATGACCACCCATACAGTGAACAGCAGGTTAAATCCCACAAAGACAACAAGCAGCATGATGTTGACGTGAATGTTGGAGCATGAAAGGGCGAGAATTGGGGGAACATCACAGAAAAAGTGATTGATGTGGTTGGACCTGCAGAAGGACAGAGAAAATGTAAAGCCTGTGTGTACGGAGGCATTTAATGAGCCCATGACATACGATCCAGCTACCAACTGGATGCAGACTGTTCGGGACATGATTATGGGGTAGCGAAGGGGCTTACAGATGGCTACAAAACGGTCCACTGCCATAGCAGCCAGGAGGTAACATTCACTGGTTGCAAACGTAGCATAAACTAGTAATTGCAGTACACAGCCCCCGAGTGATATTGAATTATTTTCTTCTGTGAAGTTTTGGAGCATCTTGGGAGTGATAGCTGAGGTGTAACAGATATCAACAAAAGCCAAGTGATGTAGGAAAAAGTACATGGGTGTTTGAAGTCTGGAATCTGTCTTGATGAGTAGGATCATTCCAATATTACCCATCATGGAGGTGACATAGATCAGAAGAAATACAATGAAGAGGATGTACCGAAACTCATGTTGGGCAGCAAATCCCAGGAGAAAGAATTCGGTCACTTTGGTGCCATTTCCTTGTGTCATGGCTATCCTAAATCTAGAAAGGACCAAGAGAAGAATCAGAAGAAAAGAGA
The DNA here is from genome assembly GCF_000181295.1 of Otolemur garnettii. NCBI lineage: Eukaryota > Metazoa > Chordata > Mammalia > Primates > Galagidae > Otolemur > Otolemur garnettii. The sequence continues at coordinate 65,655 of NW_003852604.1, read as the reverse complement.
AATATTTGTGCCTTCTTGAAATGAAAAGATTATTGTATGTGATGTTACTTTTATCGCTTGGATTTTCATGACAACACTCACAACAGGGTTTATTGCTTTGCAGTTTGTTTTTGTATTTTCTTGATAAATAGCGATAGGTAAACTACGCATTAATTTCAAAGTGAAGAATATTTTATAACAGAATACTATTTTTTAAAGAATTAAATAAAATTTTTATTGTTTCATTTTAATTTGAGAGTGTGCAAATAATTAGGTTACAATGTTTGCATGTTTTTAAGTAGAGTCCCTCTTATAATTGTGCCCTGCCCCAAAGAGGTGTGCCATATCCTTAATATTGTGATGGTTAAGTGGGAGCACTCTCTTCCCCCCTGCCCTTCTCCTTTATTCTCCTGCCCAACACCTTGGATTGATTTGAGTTTTTCTTTTAGGTGGGTGTGTATTAGATTGTGTACTGGCTAGAAGCCTGCCTCTTAATGTGTCATACTAAGAAACATAGATCAGGATACTTTTTAGTTGTATTAAATAAGCATTCATATTTGTATAAGGCAATATTCAAACACAATTTTTTAACTTTCTAGCAACCTATAATCTTTCTCAGCCACTTATTTTGATCATTTAATCCTGATCTAAGCTCTTCAAATTAGTAGAATTAGAGGGAAGAGTTTTTTGAGATATGTTCATGGTCCACACATGTTTGAAGGCTTCCTAGTTTGTGCTACTATCCTTTTTGTAGTTCTCATCTAGATGATTTTCACAAGCCAGATAATCCTTTCATTTCTTCTCTGGGACAGGGATAAGCTTACATTTCTTATGCCATTGATTTTCTTTTTAGTTGTAGCCTGGCTTAAGGTCAACTTAAGTCTAGCTTAAATTGTCATCTGGCAACAGTTTGATTACTACATAATGACAGATTATTTTAATTCCTAAATCTCTTTGCTTTTCTACCTCTTGAGTTAGGCTATGTTTGTACCTGGCTATGTATGGAGCTGAAATGTATTAATCCATGATTTTTCATATGTTAAAAGACCTAAAAATCTCTGGTTCTATTCTTAAACACCATTTCATATTGCTAAGTGTTGCTCATTGTGGAAAAATGTATCATGGATTCTTGCTATGGCATAAATTGGCTTTCTGCCCATCAATATGTATATCTTTTCTTCTGGTCATAGAAGTAAACCCTTTTTCCAATCAAACTTACGGATGGCTGAGAAATCATGTTCTGACCAATGGAACAACACATGCCACTTCTGGGCCTGAACCCTCTCCTGGTGAACTCTACTGTAGCCTTTATAAACAGTGTACCCTTAAGCTACACTAAATTTATAAAATTTCTTTGTTCAACATAAAATTAACTCTTACTGTCAAGTTTTTGCTTTATAAAATTTTTAGTTTTTAAACTTTATAAAATTTTTATAATTTTTTTGTACAGCTATACAAAAATATGATTTTTGTTATATACTTCTACTATAAGCTTTTAATTATTTTTTTCACTTTTTAAATTTTTTTATTAACAAGTGAAATACAAATGCATACATTACCCTAGTCCTGCACAGGGTCAGGATCATCACTATCATTGCCTTCTACCTCCACATCTCGTTCCACTGGAAGGCACATAATATTCATGGAAATCCCATCTCCTAGGATAAATAAGCATTCATATTTGCATAAGGCAATATTCAAACACAATTTTTTAACTTTCTAGCAACCTATAATCTTTCTCAGCCACTTATTTTGATCATTTAATCCTGATCTAAGCTCTTCAAATTAGTAGAATTAGAGGGAAGAATAATGCCTGTGGAATACTTTCCGAGTGGGGTGTCCAACCTTTTTTCTTTTCTGTTGTACATTGGAAGAATGAAAGTTGTTTTGGGCCACATATTAAATATGTAAACACAAATGAAAGCTGATGAGCAAAAGATAAGGTCTCTACATACTTTTTGTGATATCCGGCACCAAAGATAAGCAAAACAGTCCTCAAATAGTCTGTATGTACCCCAGGGGCTGCAGGTTGGACACTCCTGAAGGATGTGCTTGAGGCTGTTTTGGAGTTAACTTTTAATAAGTAGAAAGATAATACATTAAAATAATAATAAAAAGTATAGTGTAGTGAATACATAAACTAGTAATGGTCATTTTATCATTATCAAGTATTATGTACTATATATCATTGTATATGTTGTACTTTTATATTACATATAGGATAATAGTTTTGTTAAACATTCTAGTGCAAATGCCCATATGATAAAATTATTTTTTTACTGTATTTATTATCTTCTGGGTAGATGCCTAGTAATGAGATTGTGGGAACAAAGAGAAGGTTTACTTTTAGCTCTTTGAAGATTCTCCATACTTCTTTCCAGAGAGGTTGTATTATTTTGCAATTCCACCAACAGTGTAAGAGTGTTGTATTCTCTCCCATCCATACCAGCATCTACAGCTTTGGGACTTTGAGATGTGGGCTGTTCTCACGGAGGGGTAGGTGATATCTCAGGATGGTTTTGATTGGCATTTCTCTGATGATTAGGGATGATGAATATTTTTTCATGTGTTTATTGGCCATTATGGCAACTCAATTCAGAGTCACCAAGATGTGGAATCAACACAAGTGCCCATCAACCCATGAATGGATTAATAAACCGTGGTATATGTATACCATAGAATACTATTTAGACATGAAAAGATGGATATTTTACATCTTTTGTATTAACCTGAATGAAGTTAAGAACATTCTCCTCAGTAAAGTATCCCAAGAATGGAAAAGCAAGTATCCAATGTACTCAATACTAATATGAAATCAGTAGATGGACAACTATACACACGAGAGAAAAGCACAGTTAAATTCAAGTAGGGGAGTGGGGAGGTGAGAAGGAAGGGGCATTGGTAAGCGCTCACTTAATTGGCAAAATGTAGGGCTGTATGGCACGCCTCCTAGGTGAAGGACTCAACTACAATTTGAACTTTACCTAACAAATGCAAACAATGTAACCTAATTGTTTGTAGCCTCATATTAATTTGAAATTAAAAAAAATTGGTTTGTTTGTACCTCCATCTATGATGTTAAAATGGATATGACGTCACTAGGCAATCAGAATTCTTCAGCTCTATTATAATCTCATGCAACCTCTGTTGTGTATGTTGTCCATTGTTTGAAGTGTTGTTATGCCACACATAACTGTATAGGTACAGTACTCAACACCATGATCTTGGTGGAGGGAGAGACAAAAACATGAAAACAAATAGAGAACCAGAAACAGATCCACGTAAGTACAGCTGACTGATTTTTGATGAAATGGTAAAAGACATTCAATAGAGGAATTTTAGTCTTTCTTACAAATGGTGTAATAGCAACAAGATATCCATAAGAAAAATAAAAACTCTATAACTTACATAAAATTTAACTAAAAATGGATCATAGATTTAAATGTAAAATATAACACTATAAAACTTTCAGAAGGTAAGCTAGGACAAAATTTTCAGGACCTAGAACTTAGTGAAGAATCTTAGACATGACATCAATTGATAAAGGGAAATAAATAAATGAACAGAACCTCATCAAAATGAAAACTTTTGCTTGTTGAAGACCCAATTAAGGGGATAAACAAGCATGTGGTCCACTGAGAGAAAATGTTTTCAAACCACATATCTGACAAAGAACTCTTATTTACCATATATAAAGAACTCTTAAACTCATTATCTAAAACAGTCAAATTACAAGACAGGTGAAAGATAGAAATAGATATTTTATCAAAGAGGACCATACACGTGGTGAATAAACACATAAAAAAGATCTAACATCATCAGATAATAGAGAAAGCAAATTAAGGGCATGATGAAATATTACAACATTAACAAAATAGGATATCACTACAAATGTATCATACTGGTTAACATAAAAATAATGACAATAACAAACATTATCACATAGGCAGAATATTAGCTATCTCACACAGTGCTGGTGGGAATGTAAAATGGTACAGTCACTCTGAGGAATAGTTCAGTAGTTTTTTTTTTTTTATAAAACCAAACACACCCCCTTATCATACAATTTAGTCTTTATCCTCCTGGGCAACTATGTCCACAAAAATGGGTAAGCAGTTTTTCATAATAGCTTCATTTACGACAGCACCAAACTGTAAATATCCAAAATATTCTACAATAGGTGATTGGTTGGGCATACTGGTACAACTTTAATGTGCAATATTACTCTTCAATACTGAGGGATAAAGTATTGATTCATGTGAAAAGTTGGGTGGATCTCAGTGGCATTATGCTGAGTCAGTACCAAATAACAATACCAATTTCTGGAAGCCACACATTGTATGATTTAATCTGCATAAGATTATCAAAATGGAAGAACTGTAGAGATGGAGAACAGATTCGTGATGTCAGGCATCAGAGGTGGTAGGGGGATGGGTGGTGTAACTGTCAGGGTTAGTGTTAGGAAGATCTGTAAGGAATCTGAGATTTGTGATGGAATGAGAATGGGATTATAATCAAGTTACAATCTTGACCATAATGGCAGTTACGTGAATCTACACAAGTGATAAAATGGGACACACACACTGTACAAATATCAACATCTTGGTTTTGGTGTCATGGGATATTATGTAAGATGTAACCATTGAGGAAAAATTGGGTGAAAGTTTTCGAGGACTTCTTCGTACAATCTGTGCAACTTCCTGCGAATCTGTAGATATTTCAAAACAAAAAGGAGAAACTAAAGAAAAACAATGAGAAGAGGAAGAGAAAAAGGAAGAAGTAGAATGGCCCAGGGATAGAAATTAAATGGGTGCTTACCAAAGGACCACAGTAACACATATGAATATGATGACATTAATTGGTTGATCAATTCCACTACTTTTTTATTCACATCTTTTCCCAGGCAACACTTAGCCCAATTCAAATACCTCAATCCTTTTTCGTTATGTCACCAGGGATGACGTGGCTCCTCCTGGTCCTCGGGTAAAACATGCTAGGTCTTTGGCTCTTACCTTCTGCTTTGCCACCTCTGGCACAGGCTGCAATGATACACAGCTGACTTTGAAAATCGAATTTGCTCTGTTTTCCTTATATGGGAGTTAGATCTAGATTCTTTCTATAACTAGTGCATGGTGATTGCCCACCAAGGTCCCTCTCTGTGGCTCCTTTCTAATCAGGGAGTTTATATATAGCTGGGTCCTAAGGGATTAATACTCACTTTTTTTGAGATCTATAGTCTCAGGGGCTGAGATGGAATTGGAAAAACAATGTTCATTAGTTATTCTCTGCTGAAGAAAACTCATGATTTCCACAGGGAACAAAATTTATTGTTATGTCATGGCCATTGAGGACTTACTGCTTTGTTTTCAAGGATTTCCCTACTATTGACAAATTCCTCCCTCCCTCTCTGCCTTCCTCTCTTTCTCCTTTCCTGCCTCCCTAGCCCATCTTCATTCCTGCCTCCCTGCTTTCCATTTTCTTTGTGGGTGAATAATAACCAGTCATATGGTAAAAAATTCAGAAGTACAAAACTGCTTAGAGTAAAAGCCACGTTGCTGCCTTGCACCGGCTGATCGGCACTCTCCAGTTCTCTGCCCTGGAGATCACTATGGCTGCAAGTGCTTGTTTCTCTCCCAGATTTTAGCCTTGCACTGCATTTCCAAACATATTGTATTTATATTCTTTATTCTTCCTGACACAGCAAAGTAACTTCCCATGCTGAAAATCACTTAAAGTCCAAGTGAGGTCCTTGGCTTCCTATAGCGAGTTTTATTTGGAAAGTACAGAAAATATCCACAGAATAGAGGCTCGTTTTCTCTGTGAAGGAGAACCGGCCCCTATGGTTCCTTTAGCCTCGCTATTTAAGCAACAGTTTGAGTACAAGTGGAAGAAGAGGAGGAATATTCATGCTATTCTTGAGAAGAGGCTGTGTTTTTCTAGAATTAGGGTGACATCCCCCTTTTGGCGAAATATGGTCAAACTGGAAGTGTCATGGCATCAGGTCCACGATGTGAGTGGGAAGTTTCCTTGGAAACTTTTATGGCAATGAGAGTATAAAGAAGCTACAAGGTCAAGAAGTAGTGTGATCCGTCCTCTATCTTGGTTGTAACCAGTTGGAACTTGTCCTGCCCCCATCCTATTTTGATCAGGGTAGTTTGAAACCTCCTGACTAGTGTTTTGTTTTGATTATAGTGGCTTGAGACTTTGTTTTGAGACTTCCTGACTCAATTAAGCACTGCCTACCAATTCCCATCTCACTCCCGCACACAAATCACAATATTTTATTCACATTTTTAAGTTTTCATTTCTTTTCATATTTCTGGATGATCTGAATGTGGAAAGAGAATCTACTCTCTTTTAAATGGTTGCATCACCTTTTATTAAGCAGCAGTATCCCTTCATCTGTTTAATCAGACTCTACTCACCAGTGGGAGACATTTAGATTGTTTCTAATATTTTGTTAATATAACCAATGTTATGATAAACAAAAGTATTCATAATTGTGAGTATATCTCTAGAATTAAGAGGTTTTTAGGCGTGCTATCTCCACATCAAATGGTATGAGCACTATAAATTTTGATAGACATTACCTCCCTGATCTTCGATTTGTATCACTTCTAACGAATCTAGAATGACTATTTCTCCAAATTGTCTTTAACACTATGTTAAGAAATTTTACATTTTGTTGTCATGATAGACAAAGTGAACGCATTTTAGCATTTTTATTTCTTCTACGAGTCAGGTCGAGCATCTTTGGATATGTTTAAGAACTATTATTATTTCTTTTTCCACAAATTATCTGTTTGTCTTCCCTTCTTAATATGTATTATTGTTTTTAAATTAATATTTTGAGCTAAGTACCTTACTCAGAAGAGTTGCCAATATGTATTTCTCAATATTATTTTGCTTTGCTTGTAGTGTATTTTGCCATGCAGAGCTTTGATTCATAGGAAATTTATTTTGTATTTTATGTAATATTTAAGAATGCTATCTTTATTCCAAGGATTTAAAAATATGTGCCATTGTTTTATTGTCTTTTTCTGATAGAATCAGAATTGATCTTTATTTAATTTATTTTTTAAAATTTCAGATTAATGTGAGGGTGCAAACAATTAGGTTACAATGTTTGCATTTGTTAGGTAAAGTCCCTGTTGTAGTGCGTCCTGCGCTGGGAGGTGTGCCATATATCCTTATGTTGTGCTCATTAGGTGGCAGCCACCAATTCTCCCCCCTCCTCCCCCCCCTCCTCCCCGCCCCCTTATATGTATTTAAAGTTTAATTTTTGAATTTAAATCAATGAGCCATTTTGAATTTATTCTTATGAAGTGTGCAAGGTAGGTTTCCGGCTTTAGTTAGTTCCTCATTCATTATCTTATTGTTTCAATATCATTTATTGCATACATCATCTATGTTCCATGACTATGACCTTATAGTCATATAATTATCATGAAATAATTCTCTTATGTTTTTAAAGGGTGCACACAGTTATTTTTAGTATATTCACAAAGTTGTGCAACTATTACCTGTGGAGGAATGAACATCATGCTTGCAAGTCACTGGTCCTTTTTTTTTTTAAGTAAGTCGTGTATATACATAGATCATGAATACATTTATGCCTTTGTGGGATTCAATGTGTTGATTATTTGTACAAATTGGAGTGCTTACATCCTACTAATTCACATAGCTTTCACCTCATTTACTTAATCACGTGTTAAGACATTTGTGTTCAATACTTGATAGATTTGGGCACAAGTCAGTCAGTCACTGGTTCTTAACACATCAAAGGAAATGCTGAGAGCAAGACATTCTCCCAGCAAGCCTAGAGATATCTTGTAACTTGGAGGCAAGTCCCCAAGTAAGTCAGTGTTTTGGATGAGAAAAGATTGGTCACTTGATAGTAAGCAGGTTTTAAACCTTAAACATTTTATGGTGCTTCATTGTGGGAGTTGTGGAGAAAGAGCTGGTAATTTCCTTTTTCTGTGGTCCTTAGGCACATAGTTCCTGCACATCATTACTTAGCACTCTTCACACCTGTTGTGTATCCCCTCAATAAACAGACTGCCTGCAAAAGTAGTTCAGGGCTCTCCTGCACCTCTGGTGAGCCTCACCTCTTGCACCTTGTACTCTCAATCCCTGTCCTGGCTGTTTCCTTCAAGTGGCTCTGAAAATTACCGGCATCTAATTCTAGATTATTTTTATCACTCCCAAATTAAACCTCATATCCATTTGTAGTCACATTTCTGCCACACCTCAGTCCCCATAAACAACTAATCTATTTCACGTCTCTATGAATTTGCTATTATAAACATTTCCTAGGAGTGTAATCATATACTATTATATAAGTACTTAGTGTCTGGATTCTTCAATTAATGTATTTCCAAGGATGTTGCGGCATATATTGGTACTTTATTCCATTTTGTGACTGAATAATATTCCATTATTCAGATACACTACATTTTGTTTATACATTTATCTGTAAATTGCATTTGGGCCAAGGGATTGAATCATTGCCAATTCCAGGAATTCCTTAAAAGTGATGATACTGACTACGGTGACATCATTGACTTTTCAGAAGTAAGATGGTTAGGTCCAGGCCAAATGTTGAAAAGATTTTATGATTCGTAACATGTTATCAAATCATTTATGGTATCAAAAACCAATTTTTTTTTTCAGAACCTGACTATGAAAGCTAGCTTTCAGATTTAGCACTTTTAGTGGATTTAACTGCTCAATTAAATGAATTAAACATGCATCTTCCAGGTAAAAACCACCTTATCAATACAATGTTTCAAACCTTAAAAGCATTCCAAATGAAACTGAAATTATGGCAAGCTCTACTTAAGTCAAATAATTCTATGCATTTCAATACATTGGCTAAATAGAATCCTGTGAATCATGAAAAATATGAAGCTTGTTTTTTGATTTGATACAAGAATTTGAAAACAGATTTTTTTCTCTGAGAAAGGTTTAATAACCAGAATCCATAGAGAACTTAAATGTATTAGCAAGAAGAGAACGAGTGATCCCATCTCAGGGTGGGCAAGGGACTTGAAGAGAAATTTCTCTAAAGAAGATTGGTGCACAGACTACAGATATATGAAAAATGCTCACCATCCTTAATCATCAGAGAAATGCAAATCAAAACTATTTTGAGATATCACCTAACTCCAGTAAGATTAGCCCATATCACAAAATCCCAAAACCAGAGATGCTGGCGTGG
>NW_003852604.1:50362-56178 GCF_000181295.1 Otolemur garnettii | reverse complement strand
TTCATATTCACATGGATGGAGCTGGAAAATGTTCTTCTTAGCAAAGTATCACAAGAATGGAAGAAAAAGTATCCAATGTACACACCCCTATTATGAAATTAATTTTTACCTTTTATATGAAAGCTATAACTTAATAAGAGCATAAGAATACAGGGGAGGGGGAGGAGTGGGTGGATGGAGGGGGATTGGAGGGATCACTTCTGTGGTTTATCTTACAAGGGTACAAGTGAATCTTTCTAAGAGTAGAATATGAACATTTTAACACAATAACTAAGAAAATGACATGAAGGCTATGTTCACCAGTTTGATGGAAGTGTTTCAAATTGTATGTGAAAACACGACACTGTACCGCAGAAGTGCATTAATGTACATAGTTACCATTCAATAAAAAAAAAAGAACACACACACACACACACACACACACAAAGAGTAAAATTAGAACCAAAGTATCTGATGAGCACCTTGAGAATTCACTGAGAATTGCAACTACTTCCATTGAACCAGACATCGATGCATTAGTTTCTAAAATACAATCCCACTGTTTTATATTGTCCACTTTTCTTTTACTTTGTAATAAAAAATATTTTAAAAGATGTTTTACAAAGTCTTAAGAAAAACGAATAGGCAGCTTTGTAATTCTGAGGTTGCCGAGGCAGTGTTCAGTGTTCTCTGTGTCCGACGTGAATGTAAGAACTATGGGGTAGAAGTGTCATAGATGGCTGTTCAGTGCAATGTGTAACCTAAGTCCATCCGGAATGGCTATAACCAATTTTGACATCATGTTATGGATAAATAACCCCCGAAAAATAAGCCAAGGAATCATAGTATATCTTATCCTTAAATTTTGTAAACCACATTTTATGGATATCTTTCAAATTTTGATTATGTCAGTGTTAATTTTGGGTTGGCAGAGACAACCTAACCCATGACCATTATTTTGTGGTACTAAGGGATATACCTTCAATAAAATCATTAAAATGCAAAAAAAAAAAGACATTTTATTACTTAAATACATACATTTTCTACATTAGTGATCGTGAACTTGGGATCTGCTGGATGATGCAGCATCTACTCATTCAACAGATACTTATGGAGTATTTGATTTAATTCTGGTGCTGTTTTAGGCACTGAGAATCCAGGAGTGGAGAGGAGATCTGTTCTTGACCCTCAATAGGTTTACGTTCTGGCAGGAAGACATAAATAAAATTCTATCAAAATCACTAATAAAAATTTTAATAGCATGTTGAAAGGTGCCCTGATCCATAGGTACAAGATAACCCATCTGGCTATGAGACCTATTAGAACATCAGCATGATATAAAAACCAAGCTATCTTCCATTTAACTCCTTTATTTCATTTAGAACGTGAAAAAGCACTGTCATTACTGCTGACTTATTCTGTGAAACCAAAGTGACTCCTTTTAGAGATCTTAGGCATCTTAACTGTTGCTATTATTATTTTTGACGCAGTCACGGACAATCTTAATTTTATTTTTTTTACTTTCTGAGTCTTGTCTTCTCAGTAAAATTGTCATCCTCCTGAGGGTAGCATGCTGGCGTGCCCACACTCTGTGTGTCTCAGTGCATCCAGCTGTGATGCAGATTCTTCACAGTCACCTGCTGGGTTCTCTGAAGCTGGGCGTCAGGAGCCACAGCCCAGATATTACCGTACTGGGTACACCTGGTGGCTTTGTCTTTGGGAGCTCCAGCCAGGTCAGCCTTATACCATCTTTAATCACTTTGAGATATGTTTGATGGCTTGAAGGCAGTGACAAACTGTTACTCTGGGCCAGCCAGCATTAGTGCTAGAAATAGTGCATCAATCCATAAAAGAACAAAAAATCACTGCTCTCAAGGAGTTGATAATATTTTTCTGCTCTTATTCTCTCCCTTAATAAATGATAAAGTTATACTTAATGAATTCATTCTATCCTTCATTCTAACCAGCACTCTTCTAAGTTTCTGTGTTAAAACATATTCCAGTGAAATGGGATGACAGATAAATGAGGTGATTTCAGATGGTGTTAATATTGGGAAGGAAATAAAATAGCGTAGTGGTTAGGAAATGACAGGCAATCACGACGGACGTCTCAGTTCACTTTGTGCTTTTATAACAGCGTACCTGAGACCGGGCAGTTTGTAAAGAACACAAAGTTATTTCTCCTAGTTCTGAAGGCTGATGACTCCAAGATTGAGTCATCTCCGAGTTCTGTGTCTGGTGAGGGCCCAGCTGGTGCCTTGACTGTTGCCTCTGGAGGGAAGCAACACTGTGTCCTCACGTGGCAGAAGAGAAGCTGTGAAGACAAAGAACTCACTTCTCCAATCCCTTTTCACAGCAGCGTGAATCCATTCATGGGTGTGGAGCTCTCATGACCTAAGCACCTTCCAGAAGTCCCCATCTCCCAACACTGTTGCATTGGGAGCTAAATTTCCAACACATGGATTTTGAAGGACATATTCAGACCACAGCAGTGAGGAGGCACCTGGGTTTGTGTCCTCAGATTGGATTGAATTCTATAGTAAAGCATTTTAATAATAAAAGGGAAGCCCCTCATGTAAATATCTGAGATGATCCAGCTAGATGCAACATCAAATTCAAGGGTGTGGATGAGGGGAGAACAGGGAAGCAGAGAGACAGGCAGGAAGCTGGTGCAGTAGCCAGGCCTGGTGCTGACACTTCTGCATGTATTATATTATTAAAACTCACAAATCTGACTCAAACTGTACAAAAGCAACACATGTAACCAAAACATTTGTACTCCTGTAATATTTTGAAATTACAGAAATAGAGGGAAAGACCTCAAAACAATTTCTTGTATTTCGTTCATCATCTATAAATAAGGGAAGTAATCTCTAGAGAGGAAGGGACAAGCTCATGATCACAAGTTAGGAGTTAGGAGTATAAACCAGTGTAACTGTTAACAGAACCCAAGTTCAGGGCTCTGTTCCTTACACCACCTGGCTAGAAACTCCTCACTGCAGTGGAGGGCAGCTTGGCTCTGGGTTTTCTCCAATAAAGCTGGTGGCATAATGCAAATTCTTTTAGTGTGAGTCAATGTTTGGGTTTGTTTCAAAGAGAAGGGGACCCAGACTGCACCTGTGAAAACTGTCTCAATTGACTGAACAAAGTTTCCAAATTATAAGCTTTAAAAATTCCGTCTGTGCAGGCATTTTTTTTTTTTTCGGTCCTGTTGAACAGAGTGCATTGGAACAGCAGCTGAATCCCCGGTAGCAATTACTAAGAATTTTTGGAATTTTTTTTCATGAGCAAGAAGTTTATTGTTTCCTGAGCTACATTGTGGTTTGACTGTTGCTCTTCACTGGGAGAGTTTACAGGCTGCGTTCAAACGGTCACACTCTAATCTCTCTTTTATTTGAAGGGGTACAGCCCCCCATGCTCAGACATTTCAGTCAAGCCTCCTGTGTGCCCCATGGAACATGGTTCTAAGATGGAATTCTCTTATTCTGAGAACATGCCCGGGCCTGCAGAAAAGCAGAAACGTTCTTAGAAAGGAATTTGCTGGAGGACCAGGCTGGGTCATAGCTGGTGGCTGAACACCTGTGGAGGCATCGGACGGCTGTACTTTGCTTCCTTCTCCTCATTAACACAATAATTGTTCGTCTTAGTTCAAGGAAATGGGCCAACAGAACAGACAACCTGGCATTTTTGTGATTTGATCCCCAAGTAAAATGTTCTTACTCTGTATCAGTTGTATATGTCCTCAGTAGTAATCGTATTGGATTGGAATCTTTTTGGCAGTTTCCGTGATCTTACTTTGCTGTCTTAATTTTTTGATATTTTAAACTTTTATTGGATGTTTTAGAGTATACAAGAGAATCAATAAAGATAGGTGGTCGCTGAGTGCCAGAGCGAGCCTCAGCCTCCCTTTTCAGATTAATCACCTCGTCCGCAGTGCTTGTCTCTGCGTCGCCCACCAGTTAGCTCTGCGAACAGTAACACTTACTTTGTTCTTATTTCCATTCCAAGTTCCAGAAGGGCATTTCCTCTGATACCTCCCAGACATCTCTTTTAGATTTTCTTTTAACACTACAAACTCAAGACGTTTCAAAGCAACCCTTTAATTTAGCTCCATCTTCTACTTTCCCTTCTCCTCTACCTTGTCACCACCCGTGGTGCAATCTTTGGGCTGTCATTAGGTTCCCCAGGATGTTTAATTGCTTTCTGTGTTCCAGGCCCCGTGGAGTGTCTCTGTTTTTTTCCTTTACATTTCATTATTTGTACCACGAGCCAGACTTGGGTTCTCATTATCTCTCTCCCAGCTTGTGGTGACAGCCCCTTGCCGGTCTCTGTCCCTCCATGCTACTCACTTTGCCACTCTTCCCTTTGTCGGGTTTTATGATGGGCCTTTCTAGAGCCCAATTTCAATTACACCACTCACTTGCCTGTCATGGTTCTGCCCACCAAAATCTCACCCCAGTTTCTTTCACGTTCTTCTCTGTGGACCCGCATGGTCTATGGAACCAAGCATATACTTTCTAGCCCACCATTTTATATATTTTTTCAGCATTAACTCAATTTAACTTTCCAGGCTTGTCTACCATTGCCCTAACTATCTAATTATTAAAACATTCACTGAACACCCACTCTGTGCCAGACAATGAACTGGGGCTGCTGATACATAGATGGATGAACAACAGCCCACAGAGTCACTGCCCTCTTGAAGTTTTCAGTCTAATGGTTGGTACAGGAGGAGATCAGTTGCATCAGTGAAGCCCAGAGGGCACAGGAACTCAGAAAGAGAGCATTGACATGGTAATTTAACCCGGGAAGACTTCCCAGAGAAACCTATGCTTGTATAAATAATAAAAAATTATTTTGAATTATTTTGAATGCTGTCAGAAAGCCAAGGCAAACTATAGTCATGAGGAAATGAAGTTTAAGTGACAGTGAGGAAACAAGCTTGCTCACTGCTCCACAGTCACACCAGTCTCCTACTCTGTTCTTCAAACAGAAGTTTGTTCCTGCCTCAGGGCCTTTGCACTTGCCTCTGATGAACCCACTCATCAGGATGTCATGGTAGCTCCTTCAACATTCTTTGCAGACTCACCCTTTCCTGGTCCCTTTAAGTCATCCATTCCCCCGCTTACCATTCTCTCTCACATAATTATATATAATCACCTCGGTTTGCTTCCATTTGCTTGTTTATCAACTACCTTCTCCATGAGAATGTGAACTCCTAGAGGTGGGGCCTGTGCCACTTGTTCCCGTCAGCTGCCTGGCCCAGTGATGACCCATGGCAGGTGCTGGATAAAGTGTTGCCAAATTCAGGAGAATCAGGAAGATAAATGAAAGAGAAATGAATAAATGAAAATTAACTAATGAAAAAAATATATACATACATACGTGTTTGTACAAATACATGTGTATATATATGAAGAAGTTTATTCTGTTTTGAGTTAATAGTTAATCAGGAAAGGTAATTACATTATATTCCTTTATAGATGAAAATGCCACACAATTTCCATCAATTCTTTACTGAAGAGGGGAAATATTTTTTGTTGTCTCCATATTCTGAGTTTTAGTTTTAAAAATAAGGCCCAAGGTTGGATGCCGTGGCTCATGCCTGTAATCCTAGCACTACAGGAGGCTGCAGAGGGTGGATTGCCTTGAGCTCGCAGGTTGGAGACCAGCCTGAGCCAGAGTGAAACCTCATCTCTAAAAATAGCCAGGCATTGTGGTGGGCGCCTGTAGTCCCAGCTATTTAGGAGGCTGAGGCAAGAGTTTGAGCCCAAGAGTTTGAGGTTGCTGTGAGCTATGATGCCATGGTAAGGGTGATAAAGTGAGACTCTGTCTCA
>NW_003852604.1:42833-50330 GCF_000181295.1 Otolemur garnettii | reverse complement strand
ATATATGAAAAATAAACCCCAGGAAATTTACTTTGAAGTACATAAGGCAATGAGATGAATTAATTGATAGATTGAGAGATGGATAGATAAACAGATATGGGATGAAGCAAGTTTATTAAAATGTTAATGTTGAACTCAAGATGGCTACATAGGTGTTCACTGTAAAATTCTTTAAATATTGTCTGTTTCATAAACAATGCTGGGAAAGAAATACCTCAGTGTATCCCTGCCCCAGATAGAGTTTAAGATCAATCTCCTACATTTTCTGCCCTTTTAGGATTACTGGATTATTATGCCAGTAGAGTGGATGACTAGGAAGGAAGCAGTCAAGAGACTGCTTGGTTACACACTGATTAAGCAATAAATGGTATACTTATATTATGTGCCATTGGTCAGATTCCCTTCTGTAAGAATGGTGCACTAACATGGTTAATAAGGAGTTTGGGTAGTTAGAACCCTGGCTTTCTGCCTTCCTCCCCAACTCCGAGATCTGGATACTGGTCTCAGGGGATTAAGTACAGTCAGAAGTGGAATACGATTCATGGGTGTTACTTGTTGCATCAGGAGAAATCATTTACTCGTTTGTGACTCATAAACCTCTCATCTGAGGAAAGGTGCCCATTCCATGGGTCTATTTGATTCTGTGACCTTATTTGGTTTTGGGTGGCTCTCATTAAAATAATGGTAACCATAATTACAACTGAATGGGTGTTTCCTGCTTATAGAATCATTCCATTTGCTTACTTCATTTCATTGTCACACCATGCACTGATGCACATAGACCAGGTAATATTATGCAACACACCTCCACAAATGTGGGGAGTGAGGTATGAAGTGTGTAAGTGACCTGGCCAAGTTCATTATAGGGCACTAAATTCACGAGCTGAAATTAGAATTTAGGTTCCTGTCTTTTAACCCAGTTATGCTTATTTAATGCTCAGCTGAAAACGCAGGCAAATTCTCCTTGTCTAATTTTGCCAAGAAGATAAAGCTTTAGAAGAAATACAGAACCAAGGAAAGCCATGGAAAGTTATTTTCTGAGAAGGTACATCTCACCTGGATTGAATTTCTGCCACTTAATTCTTCTTTACTTTGGATTTCCTGGCAGCAGAATTAACAAGCTCTGACTGTGAAGTCAGATATTCCTGGGTCTGAAACTCTACTCCACCACTTCCCACCTGTGACATCAGGAAAATTGTTTTGCCTTCCTAAACCCAAGGCTTTTCAGCCATGAGATGAGGCTAATTACAGCACGTGCACCATTATGGGCCTGTTATGAGTATTAAATAAAATAATGCCCCTGAAGGGTATAGCTCAGAACTTAGTGATAGTACACGTTTACACCTATTGGCCAGAATTTTACTGACCAATCTCACTTCTGGGTATCTATTAAAAAAATTGAAATCAGAATCTCAAAGAGATAGCACTTCCACATTCATTGAAGCACTATTCATAATAGCTAAGATTTGGAAATAATCTAAGTGTTCATCAATGGATAAATGGATGAAAAATGTGAGATATATATCGAAATTCAGCCCATACGAAGGAAATCCAGCAATATGCAATCACATAAATTTTAACCTTGGAGACATTATGTGAAGTGAATAAGCCAGTCACAGAAGAACAAATACAGCATGATTCTGCTTATGAAGTAACCCGAATAGATTCACAGAAGCAAAGAATAAAACTAAAAATTGCAATCAGCAGGTATAAAATTTCAGTTATGCAAGATGAATAAGTTGTAGAGATTTGCTTTACAACATCGTGCCTGTAGGAAGCAGTACTGTCTTATACACTTAAACATGTGTTAGAAGGGCAGCTCTCACAATGTGTTGTAACCACAAGAAAATAAAAAATATAATAATTTGTAAGTAGACTCTACACACAGAAGTGCTTCTCCTGTATCTGATATAATTTATCTTTCTATCTAACTGGAAGGAATCACATTAACACATTTTTGAAATCAGAAAATTCTCATGGTAAAAACCTTTAAATGGTTTTCTAGTTATCAGGAGAAACTTCCCAGTGAGTTGTTACACAGGATGGGCTTCTGTGAGAGAGGCCAAGGAGGACTTTTAAAGTTGTCACCCCTTAGATTTGGCATTCACCCATCCGTCTGTCCATCCATCCGTCCATCTGCCCATCTGTCCATTGTCCATCCATCCGTGCATCCACCCATCCACCCATCCATCCATCCATCTGTCCATCTGTCCGTCCATCCTTCTGTCCATCTATCCATCCATCCATCCATCCATCATCCCCCCTTCCTTCACTGAGTGCCTCCTCCTTGAGTGTCTACTACACATCAGGCAGGTCCTGCTGTTGTGGACATTGCAGGCTACAGGGGAAGACAAATTAAGAAATCACACCAATGAATGAATGTACAACTATACCCTTGGTGATTGCTATAGAGCATATCACAATAGGCCCAACTTAGCAGAGAAGGGTCCCTAGGATGGTAGGTAAAGCTATGCTGAGATACGATGCTAAGACCTCTCTGGGAGTGGAAGAGTGACCAGGTAAGATAGAGTGAGGAGGGTGACAAAGTGGATCAGACACTGGGATCAGGAGCAAAAACTCTGTGGCAGACGAGTGTGGAGGCCTGAACAGAGCCCATGGGCTACAACAGGGGGAGTGAGGGCCAGAGCAGTAGGAGGCAGGGCAGTCTCGGGTTTGGACTTTAAGAGGATGGGAATCCATTGGAGAGTGTGGGCAGGGCTGTCCCATAACTCCTGGAGTCAGTTAGCGTAAAGGGGCAGAGGCCTGGGTGGCTAAGCCACCTTCATTCACAGAGCTGAGCCCACGATGGGAAAAGCAGAGATAAGAAGACCCGCGGGAGAGGACATCTACATTCCAACTCAGTGCCTGGCATCTGGGGAGCTGTAAGTCAGCAGGCCTTGGTTTCCCTCCTCTGGGAAGTGTGTTGAACGGGCAACAGAAATACAGTCAGTGCCTTAGCAAGTGCAAATAGCAGGTGAGATGGTGCAGTCAGAAAAATGATGATTTTTATTGACAAGCAACCCACTAAGCACATTAAAATTTACTCCGTGATAAATGTTTGCTTTTACCCAGCTAGCACCTTTCATCCCACATGCTCTTCAATTTTATGTTTACTATTCTCCTGATGCTCTTATAGCATTTCTACATGAATATGAATCCGTAAACAAGCAGCCCAGAGTTTAAGATCCTAATGATGAAATAAGAGCACTAAAAACACGGGACAGCCACATCCTTTCCGTCAGTCTGGTCAATGGCCTCTGGTGTTTCCTGGCTTCTTATTTGCAGGGACAGCCTTCAGGGAAGGGGTCATCAGGTGTCCTTGATATTCACATTCCCAGCACACTCAGGGACGCCTATGGGGTAATTAATTCCCAGAATAGCAGGGAAGAGTCCTTGCTCATCCATGTGCTCCCTTCAGAGATGCATCTGCGTGTGAACATCATGTTTCGTAGTAAGTCTCCTTCCAGAGGGCTGCAGACTTCTTCAAAGCCCTGTGGGAAGAGTAAATAAAATCAGGAGGGGAGACTGTAAATGGGGCTGCTCCAGGGAATGTTTGCTCTTCTGTCTGGTTGATGGCAGTGCGATCATTCCCAGCTATATCTGATCATTGTCCCTCTCTGTTCCCCAGTGGAGAGGGGTCAAATACATTGAATTGCTTATAGCAGATAGTTTATTTTTCCTTTATAGAGGAAATTGAGATTTTCTCTCATTTTATTCTTGTCTGTGCCCACACACCTGTACACTGACCCATCCTATACCCACCAGCCTACCCTGTTTTATAAAGTGGAAGATATTTTTCTGGGCTCTAGGGATACAGCAATGACTAGGAGAGATGTGCATTCTGTCCACATTCTGTCCTCCTCATCTAGCTTGAGAGACATATATAGTTATGTTATTTGAAAGTGATTATGATACAGGCCACAGCAGTAGAGAAGCAGGGGCTATAAGAGCATGTGGTGGGTTTAGAGAAGCCTGACATTGGAAAAGGCATTTGGATTTTTTTTTTTTTTGAGACAGCCTCAAGCTGTCACCCTAGGTCGAGTGCTGTGGCATCATAGCTCACTGCAACCTCCAACTCCTGGGCTTAAGCGATTCTCCTGACTTAGCTTCCCGAGTAGCTGGGACTACAGGTGCCCCCACAGTGCCCGGATAATTTTTGGTTGTGGTTGTCATTGTTTGGCAGGTCTGGGCTGGATTTGAACCCGCCAGCTCTAGTGTATGTGGCTGGCACCTTAGCTGCTTGAGCTATAGGCACCGAGCCATGGAAAAGACATTTGGGACGAGGCTTGGGGAGTGGATGGGAGTTGACAAGGTGATGGGAGGGGAGGAGGAAAAAGGTGGCGAAGGCATGAGATGGCAGGTGGCTGGGAGTTTTGTGGTAACTTAAGGTAGGATGACGGGAGGGGGTGGAGGTGAAGAGTCTGAATCTGGAGCTCTGGTCAGGAATGAGGTCAGATCAGGCCTGCCCTGTCAGGCTCATTCAAGATACGTGTGGTTTCTAATCCTAGAAGACAGAAAAAGTTTTTAAACCCAGACCACTAGCTGTTAATTTGACCAGGCCAATGTTCTCTAGGAAATTGTGGGTGAACGTCAGAGGATGAGTCCAGATTCAGTTCCTGTGACTTCACTTCCTCGGTCACCCCATCCTGATCCTCATGATCACGTCCCACTGGACCCTGCACTTGCAGCGCTGGCCCAGAGCATTTGGCAGTCCCTCCCACAGTGTAAGTTCTAAAGCATGGACAAAGCTCTGATGGGGAGAGAAAAACAAATAATACACAGACTTGGCTTCCTGAAACTTGAAATTTAGTATGGATAAGACATTTTCACTAAGAAGTTTCTAGAAGGCAACAGGTAAATGATAAATATTATTTCTGTTATTAATATAATTGTTGAGGTTGCTCCCTCTACAGTGTCATGTCCAGGCTGGGCATACAGGTGCCCCTCAATAAATGGTTTTGGGGGAATGACTCACAAGCCAGTGAACCGTCTGGGGACTGGTAGTGAAGAGAAATGAGAGCTGTGGGCCGAGAGAAATTATGTTCTTACCGGGGAATATCTGCAAACGCCTTGAGCATGGGCTTGTTCACGTACTGCAGTCCGTGCTTGGCACACAGTGACCTCACCAGAGGTGCCACTTTGTGGTAGTTATGACGCGGCATTGTGGGGAACAGACTAGGGAAACAGACGGGAAATACAAAAAGTTAGACCTGAAGAGAAGCCCAAGGGAGCTTTGTTTCCTCTATTACCAAATACAATTATTGTTATAACAGCAGTGGCCACTCACATTTGACCTTGAACAACACTTCTGGTCTGGGGAGTTCAAAAACTCTTGCTGAAATTCTCTCATCTTAGCTCTTGACAACTCTGGGAGCCACACAGCAAATGCTTGGAAAGTGCTAATAAAGCTAACATGAGCTCCGCAGAATATGTTTATTTTTGGCCAGGTCAGATGAATGTATGGGTTGTCTATTGTTGGGAATTACAGGGAGGGCCTGAGATACTCTCTTCCCCATCTCTGTCTTTGTCTCTCTTTTCTTTTCTCCTTCTAACACCTTCTTCATGAATAAGTTAGTGTTCAATAAGTTCTTGTCGCGGTAACGTCCTAAAATCGGAATAAGATGATGGCTTCTAATCTGAAGGTTTTTACTAAGCAGCCAGGTGACCTTCTTGGGTTTTAACCTCCTCATTGATAAAATATGAATAGTAATCCTTTCTTATTTTGCTCAGGTTTTTAAGGACTAGCATGTAAGAAAGGACGAGAAAATTCTGTGAACTGGTCAAAAATCTTTTCCTTTCTATGACTACCCCAGAGATGGTTTAGAACAAATAAAAAGGATGCAAAAGCCTCTTCCCTGAATGTTCTGGGGAGATTGGCTTTCCAGGTGTTTTTCTCTTTCTTTGTCACATGTCCAGAAACCTGAGCCATTGATAAAGTATTGCCAGATGCCATTTGAAGATTGCATCAGAGACTGGGATTCATTGTTGATTATTTTGTAACTTTGGCTCTAAAGAGACCGGTATTTAAGTCATAATTAAATTTCCACACAACCTGGTTACCCAAGTGGTGTGATTTTTCTTTGGTTTCACCAACAAACCAAATGTGTAGAAAACAATCACTAATTCCTAAGCCTGTAGGTATCTGGAAACTGAATCCACTGAGTCACTGGTACTTTTCCAAGAATCCACTCCTTAGAATTGTTAATGCCTCTCTCCTTCCTTCCTTTCTTCCCTACCTCCCTTACCACTGATGCTAATACAAAGAGAGAAACCTTAGAGAATTCTGATTCATTCCACCCACCACCGAGACCTTAAGCTTAAAGCTCTGGTCTAGACTACATTTTGGTTGTTACAAATGACTACCCTCACCCCTTCTGTGGACTATTTCTATCACTCACTGGTGCTCGATTTGGAAGTTCAGGTGCCCAGTGAACCAGTCATTGAAAATGGACTGTTCAACATTACAGGTGGCTCGGACCTGCAAAGAGAAAGCTTATATTAGATAAAAGTGAGCCCAGGGTCATACAGAGAAAATGCTTATTTATTCTTCTATTTAGTGAATCATAGGAGGAGTGTTTTTTTTTTTTTTGAGATAGAGTGTTACTTTCTCACCCTCAGTAGAGTGCCATAGTGTCACAGCTCACAGCAACCTCCAACTCTTGGGCTTAGGTGATTCTCTTGCCTCAGCCTCCCGAGGCTGGGACTACAGGTGCCCGCCATAATGCCTGGTTATTTTTTGTGGCAGTTTGGCTGGGGCTGGGTTCAAATCCACCACCCTCAGTATATGGGGCTGACCCACTAAGCCACAGGCGTTCCCCTCCATTTGAGGAATGCTTATTGAGATCCTGTTTAATGTAAGAAACTGTGAGGGACATAACAGATATGCAGTCCCCAGTCTAAAAATCCTGTAATTTAAAAAGGAAATTAGACATCTTGCTAAGAAGTACATACAAGGCAATCTGTATAAAAAAGTCACTATAGACCCTGAGATATGGAAGATTGAGGTATCATAAATGAGGACGCTGGCAGATGGAAGCAGGATTGTAGCATTTTGGTAGGGATTACAAGGGTAGGATACCAATTTTACAGAGATGACCTGCAGAACTTCTAAATAAGTAATAAGATATTTAAAGGTTTTATCCTAGGGTTCTGTGCATGGAAGTATATTCTGGTTAAAGCAGTTTCCCTTGTAATCTTATATGTTGTAGTTTAGGATATGATGGAGTTCATAACTTCTCTATGCTGCCAAGATTAAGAACCCTCATGAATAGCACTTCAATTTTTTTAAAGGTATTATTCCCATTGGATGGTGCCATTTTGAATGCTGAATCTATTACTTTGAGTGTTTCTCAAAGTATAGTTCAGAGAATTTTGAGGGTCCCCAGGATGCCTTAATAAAATCTGCAAGGTTGAAACTATTTCCATAACACTTCTAAGACATTGTTTGCTTTTTTCATTCTCATTTTCTTATGCTTATGTAGTGGAATTTTGTAGAGG
>NW_003852604.1:41120-42433 GCF_000181295.1 Otolemur garnettii | reverse complement strand
GGTGAGAGTAGTAAATGTTTTAATTTTTTACAACTACTCAACTCAGCTGTGGCAGCATGAAGGCAGTCACAAATAGCATGTGAATAGTGTGTGAATGGATCATACAATATGATCATGCTTGTGTTCCAATTAAACTTTATTTATAAAAACAAGCCTAGCCTGGATTTGGCCTTTGACGTGTGGTTGACTGACTCTTGGTTTAGACCAAAGGCCCTGTAATTAAACTTCCTAGGTTTAAGAACTGTTTCAGTCACCTACTTGGGTGAACTTATGTTGGTTATTCAACTTCTTTGTGCCTCAATTTTATCGTCTGCAAAGTAAGTACAATTGTGTGCTTTTAAGATTAAATAATCTCTCATGTAGATAAATGCAAAGCACTTGATGGTGCCCGGCCCCAGGCACCTACTCTTTAAGGTGCATTATTATCAGTTGAGGTGATGAGATTCATTGGGGTGGTCTGAAGGACCCTCCCTCCACCATTACCTGAGTGCTGAGCCAGTCCTGGTTCTCCTCTGTGCTCATTTTCATGGGTATGTGGCTCATCTGGGTAATATATGTAATCCAGGGACTTTCAAGAAACCTTGTGGGGGAGTAGAAGGAGGAGGTGATGAGTCTATGTGGTTTTTTGGTAGCAACCACATCACTGGGCTTGCATAACCCCTGGAAGAGCTGGCTGAGCATTGGTGGGATTCAAAGCTTCCAGTAATGTGTTGCTCATTCTTTCTCCTCTTTGAAAGCCCTTTATGCCCTTCATAGCTAGAAATGACACACTAAGCATTTAGCTACATGACCTGCCCTGGTGCCAACATGTAGAGCAGGGCTTCTGAAGTTTTCTGTAGCTCTGGTGCAAAGAACAGAAACACAAAAGGAGCACAGTCTGGGCATTGTCCTCAGATGGAGCTGGATTCAAGTTCTGCGTTGGCACTGGCTTTAGCCCTAACTTGCTCCAACATAACTTTGGGCAAGTGATTTCATCTCCTTGTACTTCAGTTCCTGTAGCAGAAATGAAGATGATACAATCTACATTGGAGGGTGTGTGAGGATTACATCAAATAAGATAAGGCATGTAAAGCCTTTAACAAAGTGCCTGAATAGCAGCTGCCATTATCCTCACAGTTACTTACGATTTAGAAAAATAATGCAACATAATGAGGGAGAAATACATTGGAAAGTTGAAGAGGGCTGTTCAGGCAAAAATAATAATCCAAGGTCATTTCAGTTTTGGAAAAATCTCTAGTCATAAGAGGACTTTAAGATATTCATGCCCTGGGCAGCGCCTGTGGCTCAGTGATTAGGGTGCCAGCCCCATATAG
>NW_003852604.1:31194-41036 GCF_000181295.1 Otolemur garnettii | reverse complement strand
GGTGCCTGTAGTCCCAGCTTCTCGGGAGGCTGAGGCAAGAGAACCTCCTAAGCCCAGGAGTTGGGGGTTGCTGTGAGCTGTGATGCCATGACACTCTACCCAAGGCAACAAAGTGAGACTTTGTCTGAAAAAAAAATCATGCAGAGATTATGATGTCTAACTAGTTTTAAGGACTTGAGTAATAGCTGACATGCTTAAATTGGGGGTCAATGAAGTGTGAAAAATAAAGTTCAGGCAAGTTCTTCTTGCAAGAAACTTGTCATATTTGACCATTTTAACTATATTTTCCCCCACATTTGCTTGAAAACACCTCAGTTCCAGGAAATGGAGCATGGTGTTAAGATTTTTTGCTAAAGACAGATGGCTCTCTGAAGGAAGGTAAGAGGACCATCTGGGTTGTTGCAATAAGAAAATATTCTTACTTGACCAAATATATGAGCAACAGGGTTCCAAAGACTCCATAGAAAGGGCCAAACGTAAGGAAATGTCGGATGTAGAAGCTGCTAACCCAGGCGATGTCCTGCAGAGGAAAGCCCTTGAAAGTTAGATGTCAGGAACATGGTTTCATTTCCTCTTCATCTGCCTGCATTCCTTCACGTACTGGCTAAATCTTATGTCGTGTTACTCAAGGAATCTAAGTCTCAAGGGGATCAAGAGTTTTCATTTTTCCCTCTTCTGTCTGGTCTGGTTTCAGAGAAGGAGCGAAGTTACTCACCCCCCAGTCTCTTGTACGGTACATCCTTTGCATAGATCTTATATTCAAATACACAGACGTGAGGAGGGGTAACTCAACTAAAAAGGAACAAAAGAAAAGGTGAAGAAATGAGCAGAATGTGACCCCAGTACAGGTCATCAGGAGACCTATCTATTCATTGTGCCACTCCAACAATGCTGGCCCTGAGAAGGGACGCAGGGCTACATCCCAGACCCCACTGGCCTTTCCAAGTCCAAGAAGCTGAACTAAAACTTTGGGCAGTGTCTCCAGGTTCTAGCTCCATCTTAGAGGCCAGGAAAGCTTTGAAGATGAAAGTAATTTTTGATGGAGGCTTCTCTGAAGAGCTTCTGCTCTGAGTTTTCAAGTTTTCTCAAGGGTGTTAGAGTCCTTCAGTTTTCCAAAAGTCTGGGGATTGGGCCCTGTCATGATTTGTCGGGGTGGCAGATGTAAAGAAGGTGTGCTCATTTTCTGCTCAAAGAGTTCTGCTTCTCCCCCAGCACCCTTGAGGCTGCCCACATCACACAGGAGTCTTATGGACACCCTTTGGCTTTCGACAAGGTCTGTCTCCTGGGTCAAACTCTTTTCAGGATCCTCTGAGCCCTCTTCTCCTTGACCAGGTCTTAACGTTGGCCTAGGAGGACTTCAAACTGTCAGTACAGATGGTTCATCCACCCCACCCGAAGAAACTTGAACACACATTACCCAATGTCCTGTCTCTTGGAGGACCGCAGCCCTCTTTCATTTCTACCTAAGAAAACTTAATGGCCAAAATAATTTACTGTTTATTCCAGCCTAAATCGGACTGTAGGCATCTGACCTCCTTTTTTTTTTTCTTTTTTTAGAGCATTTAGTATAGAAAACTCACAATCATACATCCTCCTTCTCTCCTTTTGCAATATATCTTTTATAACTCAAAAATGTGTTTCTTAAAGACCTTACGGGAACTATCTGTCCTTCTGAGACATAGTCATCAGGAAGGTGAGGGTCTCTGATTCCTGGACTCTGGAGGGCAGGAGCCCAACTTGAATAACTACCAGTCAGCAGACAAGCTGGCCTGGACTAATCACATGGACCAACTCCTACGTCCTTCCCAACTCGCCAACATCTTTCAGTAATTTTCCTTTAGCATGCCCCAGAATTTAAAAAGCCTCTCTCCCACCTTTTGTTTCTGCAGAATTAAGCTCATCTTTTACTGAATTCTTTCTCTTGTATTCAGTATCTTAATAAAATTTGTCTTGCTACCTTTAACAAATGTCTCATTCTCCTTCTCTTTGGCAGTGTAACTGGGACTCACTGGCACCTGAGATGTTAGCCTGGCATTTGCAGGAAGGGCCTCAGTGAAACATCTCCTTGGGGACAGTGGTTTGTGAGGTGGGCATTCTGCAGTGAGTCCACACTCACGCATTGCTCATTAGCTACTGGCATATTGCATCACTGCGGGCAGGGCAGGTAAAGAGACATTTCTCTGAAAAGTTCAGAAAAACACTCTGATGGCTTTTTCTTGTGCAAACACACATCTAGTTAGGATGGAGATCAGCTACCTTTCAAACTGGGGCTCCAGGGTCTTCATTTCTCCAAAAGGTGGGCAGGTGATGGATTCCAGCTGTGGAGGAGCCAGCTGGAATGATCGCCCCACCTTTCAAAAATTCACCCACTTCCCATCTCACACATATCAGTCAAATCACCTGCAACAGTGTTTCTCAGCCTCAGCACCGTGGCATTTTGGGCCAGATAATTACCTGTGATGAGGGGCTGTCCTCTGCACTGTAGAATGTTGCAAGGCATCCCTGGCTTCTACCCACTGGGTATCAGTACCATCGCACACTTCTGTTGTGATGACCAAAATCTGTCTGGACACTGTTAAATGTCCCTGGCATCAAAATTACCCCCAGCTGAAAACCTCTGGTCTATACCAAATGTCTGGTTCCTTCCCTAATCTTGCTTTATTTCCCAGTGTTTCAGGGTGCTTCAGATGGGCAGTTCCAGAGTTCCTAGCAAACTCTCTTTGTAAGCTACCATAAGCTTGATTTTGGTTAACAGCAAAGGTTTTTTGCTTATGATGTTATTTTATTGGTATCAGAATTAACAGCCATCTTCATTTTCCTTCAGGCCCGGCCTGCATGCTCACACTGAGACGTCTGTGTCTCTGCCTTCCATAGCTGCGAGTGCCAGGGGAGAGCCCCTTTCTTCTGCTCAGGATCCTGGCAGATGCCTTTTTTTTATCTGGGTTCTTCCTTTTTTTCTGGTATCACACTGTAAATGCCTCAGAATTATTTTCCCATCTCTTTTCCCTCCCTGTCCAAACACCACTACCCTTTTCCCTTCACATGGGTTCAGTCTTTCCAGGAAGAAAGTCCCTGATGCAGAACCCTTGATGGCAACCTGGTCCCCTCCCTCAAGGGGCCTCTCTCTCCTTCCCTACTCAGCAGCCAGAGTCAGGAGATGATGGTTAAAAGGTCCATTTCCCTCTGCAGATTTCTACCTTATTGAGTCTGAAAGAAGACATGCTGCTTTTCTCAGTATCAGTAAGACGTGGCTGGTTTCTGTGAGAGCATTCTAGTCATGACTTCTGGCTTGACAGGGCTTGTTTCAAGGGAATGGGGTGATAAGGGATATGGCTCTGACGGACTTACCCATGTAGAAGTACAGGTGCTGCCTTTCATAGTCGATATATTTGATTTTCTTCTTGCCATACTGAAATGGAGAAAAAAAAAACATAAAATAAGAGAAAGAATTTATCACCATCACACTCCAGGATGTGTGTGGGTGAGTGTGTGTGTGCCTGTGTGTGAGTGTCTAAAATCTCTATGGAAAGAGCCATGTGACCGGTTTTGTTACCTGTCAAACCGGAGCACTAGCAGGTATGGGGAGCCAGCAGCCTTGGGGCCATGTGGGACCTTCTGGTTTCTTGAGTCCAGCTTTTTGACGACTTCCAAATTTTATGGAACACCTCCTTTTAGTTTTAGAAGAAACTAACCTGAGATTGGAGGAAATAGTATGGCATCTTTTTGCTTCAATCAAATGTGGGCAATTCTTGCAGAAATAGATCATGGGGATTGTGATTTTTTTTTTTAACCTGTAGGAATCATTTTGAGTATTTTGTCTTCTTATGTGAAGTGGAGAGACAAACAGGAAAATTTCTAATGAGTTGTCTAGCTCTTCTTCAACTGTGGTTTTTAGGATTCTGTGTGTATCTCCGACTCCATCTCTATCCATTCATAGAACAGGTACTGAATGGTCACATGATAGAAGATATGGGTGTGGCCCCTTCCTTCTGCCCATCTTTCCTCTTTTGTGTTCTCATTATGGATCTCAGACTATGATTTACTATTTTAAGGCATGATGCTAATGTACTCAGCCATTGTTAATACTCTTTTTCATACTACACCATTGGATTCTTTCTGGAAATTCTTCTATATATTTATTATATATTATACACAATTATTTATTACATACAGTAATACAATTATTACATACACTCACTATTGAGACTTTACTTCCTTTCCTATGCATTCCTTAGTTAATTGGCTTGCACTCAAGGCACAAAGATAGCTGATGCTTTGAGAGGAGATAAGAGCAATGGTTACATCTCCAGTGCCTGGAAGATGATCAATAAATGTTTACTGAGGAAATGAGTGGATGAATGATAGTTCTTACCCGCCCCATGTTTTTCACTATGTTCACTCAGTCACAGCACTTTAAATAGTGTTTGACACTTGCTTCCCCAGCTTTGAAATTCTCCTTCCTATGGATATAGTTCTTCTTCTACTTAGATAGTTTCATTGGTCTGTCCTTCTCTTACTGTTACACATTAAGATATCTTTTCTAAGATAACTATCATGTAAAAATCCTAGAGGAAAGCATAGGAAATTTCTAGATGATGTCAGCCTAGGGAAAGATTTTATGAAGAAGATGACATCAAGAATGGCAACTTCAACAAAAATAAACAGATGAGACCTGATTAAGCTGAAAAGCTTCTACACAGCTAAGGACACAATAATCAAAGCAGACAACCTTCAGAATAGGAAAAGATATTTGCATGTTATGAATCTAACATAGGATTGATAACTAGAATCTACAGAGAATTCAAATTAATGAACAACAAACAACAGCAAAAGAGCAAACAATATCATCTATTATTGGACAAGATGGTAGATGAATATAACCTTCATCTGAAGAAGACAGACAAATGACCAATAACCATGTGAAAAATGGTCATCATCAGAGAAATACAAATCAAAACCACCCTGAGATATCACCTAATCCCAGTGAGAATAGCTCACATCACAGAATCTCAATGCTGTAAATGTTGATGTGGATGTGGTGGGATGGGAACACTTTTACACTGCTGGTGGGACTGCAAATTGATACAACCTCTTTGGAAAGAAGTATGGAGAATCCTCAATGAACTCAAAATAGACTTTCCATTTGATCCTGCAATCCCATTACTAGTTATCTATCCAAAAGAAAAAAAACATTATTTTATCATAAGGACATTTGCACTAGATTGTTTATTGTAGCTCAATTCACAATTGCCAAGATGGGAAACAACCTAAATGCCCATGGGCCTAGGAATGGATTAACAAGCTGTGGTACATGTCTATCATGGAATACTATTCAGCTATAAAAAAGATGTTGACTTTATACCTTGGTGATGTATTTTACTAACAAGAATGGTGCTGAAACACATTTTTCTTAGTAAAATATCACAAGAATGGGAATGCAGGTATCCAATGTACTCAAGACTACTATGAATCTGATAAAAAACCAACTAGATGCCCATATGAGAGAATAACACAAGCATATTCAGACAAGGGGAGGGTGGCCGGAGAGAAAGGGGAAAGGAGGGGAGGAAGGAGGATTGGTGAGCTCTCACCTGATGGGCACACTGTGAGGATGTACAGCACACTCCCAGAATGAAGGGCTCAACTGCCTCAACCACAACTTGTAACCTAATCATTTGTACAAACAATGTAACCTAATCATTTGTACCCTCATATTAATCTGAATTAGAAAATAACTATCATGGTTATGAAGTGATATTGCTATTTGTAGTTACTCCAAAATCTCCAAATATTTCAGTAGTGTGAAATACAGAAAAGGGACTAGGTGGAAAATACTTGGGAGGTGACAAAGCTAAATGGATTGATTTTGCACATCACCTCAAAGGAAGATCTCTAGTGTGTAGGGACATGAACACAGGACATAGAACATCCAGTAAATGCTTGTTAAAGAAGTTGATGTCTGAATAAAGACGTGGAAAGACTGGTAGAAAACGGGGAAGGAAGGAAAATCTCAGAACTTACCAGAAATGTTTTTGATGAGAAACTGCTAAATTGTAGGATCTAAGTAATTTTAGTGTTTGAATGGAGTATAAATACTGCCCTATACAATGGCTTTGAAACTATAGTCCTTAGAATTCTAAGGTTCTATAGATGTGTCTCAAGGGAAGCTGCAGAACCTGGGGAGGGGCCTCCCTCATTTGTGAAGAGGCAGCAGGTGCATTGAACACAGCTCTGGGGAGGCAGGAGGGAGAGGGCCAGGCTGCTTACGCCCTTGCTCTGGGCAGTTGGGTGGGGGAGCAACTAGAGAAACCAGCATGTCCCAGTTCTAGTGAAAAGCCTGGAAGTCCACAAACATCAGAGAGGTCCAACTAGTTGGACCATTGTCAAGAGCAAACCACTGTCACAAGCAAATGGTTTGTGATCACAGCCAACAATTTGTTTTAAAAAAACTGAAGCAAGAGATTTTATTTCCTATTTTGTCTAGAAAAGAGAGTGAATCTCCCAGATTAGGAAAACCTATTTTGAAAAGTCTGTAGGATTTATGTACTAGATGGGTCCACACACCAACTGACAAAGCTACATGCCTCGATTTTGTAAATCTCCTAAGTTTTCCAGGAGAGATAGAAACCGCTTCCTAAGTACCTGATTTCAGGAGCCAGCATTTCCCTCCACGGAGAGGTACATTGCTTTGTTTATCCTTGTACTTACTTTTTTAAAAGAAAGACTCCCTCCTAAAATACTTGGTAATTTAGTCCTTCATGTGATGGTTTTAAGTGGATATTAAAAAATCAATAGCTGAGAAATTCTGAAGATGACTTTTCCCCTCCATTTTCTATTGTTTACTAAGTTCAAATCAGAGCTGGTATTTTTAATTCTGTTACAAGAGATTTAGGATGGGGTTCATGTACAAATGCACTAAAATGAACTTGTACTAAATATAACTGCACAATCTCTTTTAACTGGGCTAGAATTAGTTGAGATAACTTGATATTTAGTTACTGGTCATCTAGTGCTTAGAGAATGTACTGATCTACCTTTTCTTGGTGAACATTTCTCCATATCCTAGTTAGCCTTTGGGCAATCCCTGCCAAACTCAGTTCCACTATCTAACCCTGGTTTGTCATCCCTGTCAGCAGCAATGACGGGCACTGAACAGGGGCATGTCTATTACTGGGATGGCTCAGAGTGATGTGGGTTCTTATAGTTCCTGGTGCAGGAGGGGCCTGGATGACCATCAAAGCCATAGGTCATGATTCTAAATCTCCAACCCTAGGTTCAGTTATTTCATGTCTGTATTTAGGACCTAAAAGAAG
The DNA here is from genome assembly GCF_000181295.1 of Otolemur garnettii. Lineage (NCBI taxonomy): Eukaryota > Metazoa > Chordata > Mammalia > Primates > Galagidae > Otolemur > Otolemur garnettii. Next base: position 33,723 of record NW_003852604.1, on the reverse strand, counting down.
TAAAGATGCTCCCAGATCGTGTGTGGAGCCAGAACTTCTAGCTTGATCTTTCCAAGGCAAAGTCAAAGGTCAGTCTTTCCAGAAGCCCTTGTCTGGTGCTCAGGATGGCTAAGTGTACCTTGACAGGTTGCGAATCTCCAAGCAGAAAAAGTGGGCCCATGTTAATATCCGGGTCTTTGGGGTAGATGTTTGTTTTTACATGATGTTGAGAGTGCCGGTTATTCCACCAGTTTTGTGACAGGCCCTGAGGAGAAGAGAGGGCTTGTTAGCTGGAAGAAAGCTCTCCTGAAATACCCTTTACTGTCAGAGTTTTCTGCATTCATCCTCAAAGTTAAAATACAATATTTGAGTTTCTTGAGCTTGTCCCCACTGCTGGGACATAGAATGACTCATTGAACAGAGGCTCTCATAGCTTATGAAGAAATAATTACCTGATCCAGAAACATAACTTCAGGCTAAAACAACTCCTGACAATGAAAATCATTAAAGCCTGTTGAAATCAAATGCTTTTCATCCTTCTCATATTTGATCCTCATTTACAAAAAACAAACAAACAAAAGAAATAAACAAATAAAAACAATCCCAATCTCTCCACCCTTTCTCTACCCCCCCAAACCCGAAGGTAGTTGGGTAGAGATTATTATTCCTATTTTACATATAAAGGAGTCTCTGCTCCAAAACTTTAATTAGTTCTGGAGAAAAAAGTGGCCCCAGGTTTCCCACTTCAATGAATATTTCAAAGAATCATGGATTTGAAGTGATCTCCTTGGGGGGCTGGGCTCAGGTCATTACGAGTCCCAGCTTCAATGCCTTCATATGAAAATTAATGAGAATAAAAATATTTCAGCTGCTGCCAAGTTTGAATCACCTCTAATTAGCTTGTTTGTGATTTTCTCTCTCTCAGTAAAAGTCTGAACGTTTTAATAAAGCAAAGGATGTGGAGGCAAAACAACCTGGTTATATGAAGTAGTTGAGTAAACACTGCTGTGTGGTTTGGGCAAATCACCCCCCTCTGGGAGGCTCCCCTCCATCTCCGGTAAGCACAGTGAAAGCTGATTTGCTTCTGTGGGTTGTCTGGGGAGATAGGAGATGCTGTATGTACAGTGTTGGCACACTGAGATCCTCAATTGCTCCTCTTTTTTGTTAATCATTTATGGGAGAATAAACAGTATAGTGGTTTTTCATGACACGTTTAACATCTCTTAGTAACCAATCTATACATGTTCTACTCTGTGTTGTCTAATATAACAGTCACACATGGCCATTGAGCACTTGAAATGTGGCCAGTTGAATTAAGATGAGCTATAAGTATAAAATATATACTGAATTTTTGATTCTTAGTATGAAAAAAGCAATGTGAAGTATCTCAATAATTTTTACATTTATTGCAGTCTGAAATGATAATGTTTTATCATTTCAATTAAGTTTATAAGCTCATCTAGAAAAGATGGTACATATCTCCTTGCTGAATATCACTTCCATCACATTTGAAGTGCTCCCCCTGGGAAGTTATGCAGTGACACCAGTGCCTAGTTCACCCTTACAAGCAATTTTGTAGCTCTTTTTCTGGAATTGCCATCAGAGCTGTTGTCATATTACCCTTGATGTCCTGAATGTCATCAAAATGTCTTCCTTTTAATATTTCTTTTATTTCTGGTTAAAGAAAAATGTCACTGGGGCCCAGATCAGGTATGTGGGGAGGGTGTTCCAAAATAGTTATTTCCTTACTAGCTAAATGCTCCTTCACAGACAGTGCTATATAAATTGGTGCATTGTCACAATGCAAAAGCCATGAGTTGTTGGCTGAGATTTTCAGTTAAAATTTTCCTAACCCTTTCTCCACTGATGTTTACTTGGTCTGCAATGCTCTTCACAGTCAGCCAATGATTCTGATGCACCATTTAATGAATTTTTGCCATGTTTTAGTCAGTTTTGCTTATTACTGGCTTCCCTGACCTCTCTTCATTAGTGACACTTTCTTATTAGAAAAAGACATTTAATCCATTTGTACAGTGCCATTTTCCTCATAGTATTATTCCTATAAACTTGCATGAACATGTTCCTGATTTTACTTTCACTCTTACTAAGTGTTACAAGAAATTTATAAATGTTTGTTCATTGCTCTAATTCAAGCTCCAACATTCTTGCAATAACACACAAAGACACAAAATAACAATAATGAATGCTACTCAGCAAGACACCAGCACCTGTCAACATGAACACTGCTGTGAGAAAACTGATATACCAAGGTTATGAAATCTTACCAAATTGTTTAAACAGTGCTGTCAGTGTAAGCACATGGTGTGGCCAATTCACAAACCTAATTGGCAGACCTCCTATGTGTGGTAAAAAAAAAAAAATTATCCTTTAAATGTGATTATTAGAAAATTTAAAATGCATATGTCAATGTGACTTGCTTTGTATTTTTCATGGAGTATACTGGTCTAGACCCTCTATATCTATGGTAGAAGGGATGCGTAAGTTTCAAAACCTGTAAGCATTAGCACTGCCTTTCCACAGTCTGCTGTG
>NW_003852604.1:8808-19242 GCF_000181295.1 Otolemur garnettii | reverse complement strand
TCTGATCCCATGCAGGTGGGTCCTGAGGACATGGCAATAAGCAAGATGGACAGATTCTCTGCTCTCATGGAACTCAGCTGAGCAGGAAACATAATCATAAAACATAAATCATGTGTGTAAGTTGCCTGGTAGGATATAGGTGCTTAGAGAAGTGACATTACTCTTTGAGCAAGGCCAAGACTGCCATTGTTTTGTTTCACAGAAGATTTAGGAGTTCTGAGGACAAAAGGGGAAGACACAGTTTTGAAATATGTGGCATCCACCCAATTACTGTGTTGGGGCCTACCAAGGCACAGCAGCTGATTTATCACAGAAAACAGTAAATCGACCTCAAAATGATCCTTCCACACGCCTGGATCCCGGTACCTCACTCACGTTTTTGTTTCTCTCCTGGCTGGGCTCTTCTGCAGCAAGCTCTCCAATGAGCAGTGGTTTAAGGTACAATTGCACTAGGTCAAGGTCCGGGTGTACAGCTCTGAAGGCATCCTGTGAATCAGAGAGATCTGTTAGAGCCTTAGAAGAGATGTGCTTATCTACAGACTGGTCCCCTTTCCTGTCTCATCCTGTGCCCAACCTAGCAACCAGCACAGATTCCATTGCAGAGGATTTGCAGCTAACTCCTGGTTGATGTTTCAAGTTGACTGGTCTGACTGGTAAAAGTTACCCTTGGAGCCCCTCTGTGGAAGTCTCATGTGAGATACCATCTGCTGTATACACTGCTTAGGCACAAATAACATAGCAAGGCTATCCTGGAGCACTGACAAGACCATTGTTGGTTTGCTGAGAACCAGAAGAAATAATTGCTTGACTTTATAGGCCCTGATGAGTTTGTAATGTCCAGCATATGTCTGGATGCACAAGTTGCTCATGCTATCTCAGGCATGCAGCAATCAAGTTCAATTTCCACTGGAGGGTTCCTCTGGGTTCTTGGCCAGGAGGATGTTACTTCTCTAGTCATTTTTTTTCTCTAATTATCTCTAGAGAAGGTCAAATTAAAGTTGGTGATGGCTTAATACAAAGGCATGAAAGGTCATATGACCATAGTTCTTGATCCCTGGGTTGTCTAAAGTAGTACACACTTGGCTAAATTTTTCTGTTTCATCATCCTCCATTAAAAACTCTGTGGCCATCTGCTCAGGGACTAGGCAATAGTCAGAAACAGAATATAGGTGATCAACTGTCGCTTTTTCATCTCAGGCACATGTTAACTAGCAATTCCACGGGGCTGTAAGTAGCAGCAGCGGTTCCTATGTTTGGTAGTGTTCCTATGTGCCTTATGTTTGAAAGGAAGAGACTCTTCCCTTCCAGCATTTAAATGGTTTTTGAGAAGATTAAAGATTCTTCAAAAGGGAGCTTCTGAACTCCCTGAGATTATGGTTTAAGGATGATCAAAAAATTGCTAAAATATAACTAAAGTCATATATTGAATATGTAGAAGCCATACTAATTACTCTGGCTGGTGGTGCTGCCTGATACTGATTCAGAAATTAGAACCTGGAGCCACCTTTCTACATTTAAATTCTGGCTCTGCTACTCACTAGCTGTCTAAGTATGCACAAGTCTCTTAAGTAATCTATGGTACTTCCAAAATAAATTCTCATCTCTTAATGGGGGAGATTATAGTAGTCACTCAATGAATAAAGTTATTATGATGATTAAGTAAGTTAATTAGAATGCTGAATGGCATATACTAAGTTTACAATATTCATCATTAGATATCTTTCTCACATGCACACCTCTAGTGATAAGAACCCACCTTCTCTTCAATAGAGCAATTCAGAGATTTTCTTCCTATGCCCCGATGTCTAATGTGGCGTGAGCTCAGAATTATGTTAGTGGATAAAATGAATTCTGCAGCTTCAAATCCTGAAGCAAGTTTAGATATATCCAAGAACTATAAACATGCCTACTTGTAAGAAGGTCCTTGTATAACGAGTATAGTTAATTGGAAGGGTGAATATCAATGCCTCAGACTCAGTTCACTAAGGGCCTCTGGAAGCAAAGCCATAAAATGGGCTTTTATCTGCTAGATCCTGTGCGGACACTAGTGTCCATTCTGCTTCTGCACACTTCCTCTGACCCCTTGGGAAATGCTGCATTACATGATTTCAGAGGCATTGTTTAATGGTCACATTCTGTGATACTAAAGCTTAGTTCTTCTAACCAGGAGGAGATTCAGTGATTCAGAGGGGGTGATTCAAATGTCTCTCAGTGATCTATATGGAAAAATCACCTGCTTGTTGTCTTAGAGCAGGTTAGGATGGAAAACATCCTGATGGATCAAGATCAAAGTGCAGAATACAATAGTTCTAAAAATCTATTGCAGTTTCATCATACTCTCAGCTACTGTCTAGAGCTCTGTAACACTGTGCTGACAGTAAACATCTTCTGGGTTTATTTTGTCTTCTGATGACCAGGAAAGTCAAGGCAGAGCTACAGTTTTCCAGAATGGGAGTCATGGGCCTGCCCTGTCGAATGCCTTTGCCTGCATTAAGGAGGCAACACAACAAAGGAGGTTAGCTAGTCTTAGGATATTCTGTTTAAAAGACTTTTCCAATTGGGCAATGGCCTGTGGCTCAAAGGACAAGGCACCAGCCCCATATGCCAGAGGTGGCAGGTTCAAACACAGCCCCGGCCAAAAACTGCAAAAACATTTTTTTTTCTAATAGAATCTGGATACCAAGTTGTGATGTTTCCTTCTTGAAAGGACTGTAATAACAAGCCTGTTACCAACATTCTTGGGCAAGTATATTCCTGCTGAAGGAAGCATAGTGGGTGAAATTAAAGGGGAGGGACTAGTTCCAGTGTTTATAAAATGTGTCCTGTGCAGATGCTCTGTGGGCCAACTCACAGTCATCGTCTCAGTTCTGTGAGCTTCCATCGTTTCAGTTGTACAAATAAAGACACTGAGCCCCAGAGAGGAGGAAATTTATGTCCCAAATTGCTGTAGACAATAGCAGAGCCAGGATTTGAACTCAGAGCTATGCAACTTTAAAGTCACAAAGCCCTGTAAGTCCATTCCACCCTCTACAAGTATCATTCTTTTTCATAAAAGCCTCCCCCCAAAGGAGCAATGCCAGCTTGTTCTGCAATGATACTAAGATTAGAATATACCTGCCTGGAAGATGATAATGGTGTCTCCTCATCTTAGGCTTTTGCAGCAGTCACCAACATATTTGGCACCAGAAACTAGTTTCATTTAAGACAATTTTTCCATGCATCAGGGGGTGGGGAGGATGGTTTCAGGATGACTCAAGCACATTACACCTATCGTGCACTTTGTTTCTGTTATTATTACATGGTAATATATAAGGAAATAATTATATAACTCACCATAATGCAGAACTAGTGGGAACCTGGAGCTTATTTTTCTATAACTAGGCCATTCCATCTGGGCGTGATGGGAGTCAGTGACACTCCAAATGTGTTGCTTTATGTCCTCAGCTGAACCTCAGAGCATCAGTCATTAGATTCTTGTAAGGGGTGCACAGCCTAGATCCCTTACATGCAGATTTTATAGCAGGGTTTGTGCTCCTCTCGACTCTAATGCCACCACTGACGAGACAGGAGGTAGAGCTCAGGCAGTGATGCGAGTGATGGGGAGTGGCTATAAACACCGGTGAAGCTTCGCTTGCTCGCCACCACTCACCTCCTACTGTGGGCCCAGTTCCTAACAAGTCATGGACCAGTACCAGTCTGTGGCCCAGGGTCTGGGGACCACAGACACAAAGCACTTTTCCTCTGGCTCCAACTTCCCTCCCCAGACTCACATTCTCCATTCCCTTCATGCATCCCCTTCTCTACTGGGGCCTCCTCATTCCATGTGCATTCCACACCCTTTGGTGGTTCTGAAGTTATATACCTGCTGTTCCTTTGCCTTGACTACTTTCTTCCATTTGCTTTTCTATATAAAAGCTCCTCTCACATTTCAAGACCCATATTACATCTTCTCTTCCCTGAATTACTCAGGAAAGTTATGGCCCCTGGGCTTACACGACATTTTGTTCCTAGAGTTTTTCAAATTATGTTGTAATGAATTTATGGACTTACCCCTTCTTAAGGGCTGTGTACGTTTTTTGCAGATTAGGTCCAGGTATTATTAATGATCACTGCACAGCTAATGCCTGCCCCTGTGTCTGGGGAAAGTGACATGTGATGCATAAATGCCTGATGAATAGGGAAAGGGTGAATGCGTAGATGGAGACAGTATTTCTCTGATGAGGAGCCAGGATTGCCAAAGTGTATGTTCAGAGAATAGAGCAGCTCTATCCCCTCATCTCTGTTCTCTGAACTTGCTGTTTTAGCATCTCTCATTTCATGTTAGTCTATGGACTCCATTCTCAGTCATTATCTCTGCTCTTTAATCTACTTATACGTTTATACCACATAGATTACCTCAACGCTGATTATTTCCAGAATGGTAACAACATGAGAAAGATGTGATTACTACTTTGGTTTTACAATCACCTGGGAAAATCTGTTAATTAATTAATTTTTTTTTGCTATTATTTGGTGGGGAATGGAGTGCTGTGCATTAGTGTGAAAGTATAATCCCTCATTCAAGAGAAAAGTATGCAAAGTCAGAAGGCCTGAGACAAATCCTGTTTTTACAACTTAAATGCTATATACACACTGTGCCCTACATAAAGGACTCGGCCAAGAGGGTAAGTGTGGCCTGACTTCCAGCAGACATTCCGTTTAACAAATCTTGTGCCTATGGGGCAACCGTCACCCAAATAGTGTGTCTTTCCTAATTCACATTAGGGCACAGTATAGCGTGGCAGAGGAGCAGGTTGTTTCAAATGAGGAAATTGCTTAATTTCTCCAGGCCTTGGTTTTCTTATTAAATGTAGATGATACTACACAGGCTGCCCCATGGGCTCAATAATTCCTTCCTTCATTTATTCAGTCATTCTGAAACCTATTGAGAACCTAGCCTAGAGGCTAAGAGGTTAGGCTTTGGCATCAGACATCAATAAATGACTCTGATTTATGTTATTATTGTTCAGTTCATTTGAGGAGGTTTGAAATTTACCCAAAAAAGTTTATTAAGAAATACATATAAATTATGAAAACAGCCATGCAGAATGTGCATATGCAGTCACAAAACAAGGTGAGTAGAATGTAGACCTTGAGTTATGCAGCCCACAAAACCACACAAGACCATTGCCCAGCCGAAGATGAAGACTCCAATACGTTCTAATAGTTCTACTTCTTCCTCCTCAGATTTCATCTGTTCTAAGGCAATGGCTAGCGGAAGGCTATGTGTATTTCAGAAGGACAGTGAGTTCTGAACAGGCTAATTTTCGGGGAGAATGCATCTTTGCCCTTGCTCTGGCAGATAGAGTCTTTGGAATGGAAAATGATCACAAAACTCTCTTCATTCACTGGAATCAATTAGCAGAGAATTGTTTCTCCACTCCAACTCACTCTATTCTTTGAGAATTTTCATTATTTGAAAACTTCCTTATACTGAGAATGTTTCCTACAATACTTTCAGCTAATTTCTAGAACCCCAAATCTCTCTCTTTCTCTAGACTCTTTCTTTTTCTCCCCCTTCCAAACCTATGCATCCTCCTAGCTGTCCTATCCTTAGATGATACCCCCACCTAGTCCCTCAAGCCAGACGTCATAAGTCAGTTTACAATCCTCTATCCTGCTTATTTCTCCAGTCACGAATCAAATACAAAGGATGTCACCTAATTATCTTTCCCACTCATTCCCTGTTCTCCATTTCTGCTGGTAACAACACCTTGCTTGGCCTTCAGCATGTACCCTGTACTACACCCTGGTCTTCCTTCATCTTGACCAGCTCCTCTCAGTTTCATTCTTCACTTAACTGACAGGTCAAACTTGCAGAAAGGCAGAGTCTCCCCAGGGTCCCCTTTCTTCTGTTAACACTCGAACTCCCTTCTTTCTTCTCTCCTCCATCTCTTTCATTACTATAACCATCATTCAGATGGAAATCAGATTATTTTTTAAAATTTTGACGACCAAGGAGAGATGCCGTTATTACTGATTATTATTTTCCTTTCCCCAACAGCTTAGAAATGCTGGTTGGTTTTTGTGATGATGAGGGTGCTTTGCGGGGGGAAGTGTCCCCCTGGGTAGAGGAAGGCAAGGCAGCCATGCAGTGAGGTTCAAGTGCAAACTCTTTAGCTCAGCACTCAGGGTTCTTCTCTCCCTCCTTCTTTTCTTTTCTCTCCTCCTACCTCTCCTCTACATTCTTTCTTTGCCTTCTCCTCTTCTAATTGCCAGTGACCTTCTAGTATGAGATTAATTACTTCTGGTCAATACTGTGCTAAGTAGAGGTGTCTCGGCTGGGATGCCCACTCGTCTGAGTGTTACTCATGACGTGAGTCATACCTGTGCTCCACCTCTGCAGACAGCCCTCCCCCAGCCCTGCAACTGGGATGCTGTCTTGTGGAGCTGCACATAACTCTACCTTGTTCCACACAGAAGTCTTCCAAATAGTTGAAATAAACTCTGTCATACTCTCTCTAAGCTTTTGACATCCAGTCCCTTTTGTGTTAGGCCTGGACTCTCAAGTGAAAGAACTTGATTTTCTCAGTGTCTCTGCTAGAGTGCAATGCTCAGAGATAAGGGATTCTCTGGTCAGCCCACAGGATAATAAATATGATTTCTTTGTTCTGAACATGCTGCCTCTGTGAATACACCATATCCTTGCCTGTACTCTTTTTTGTGGAGTTCGGAATGTGCTAATGTTTTCTGCAAAACTTGTGTCCAGCTATTTATTCATATGACTTTTCCATCCTCAAAATGCTTTGTGGTCCTCATTTTAATAATTGAGAGTTAGTCATACTGTAATCATATGATAACCTGCATAATCAGGTCCTTTTTTTGAACGTACAGGTTGTTTCTGGCTTTTCTTGGGCAAGCTCTTGTAATTGAAAAGACCTGGGCCTCAAGTCTAGTTATTAGGGCAGTGTCATTAGTTTTAAATTATATAGTTTGAATACAGTCATGGATTTCATGTGTGGAATTACAGGAGTTTCTGTGCCATTTTGTTTTATAGATTTATTTTTTTTCTTAGTAAAGGTTCCGGGAGGAAATTAAAATCCTTCTCAGAAGAATGAAGTCATAGTAAAATACAAGAGCTGTCGCATTTTTGAGTATTTAGTCTGTGCCAAGCACCACCATGAGCACTTCATTTTGTCTCCACTGACTTTTTACAGATGAAGGTATTATTATCCCCATTTTCCAAATAAGAGAGCTGAGACTTCATTCAAGAGCTTAAGCAACCTCTTTAAGACACTCCTGGTAAGTGTAGAGCCCAGATACAAAGCAGACCTGTGTCATTCCCATTATTCTGGGCCCCTAAGATGAGTTTTAAAACAACTGACTGCATGAATGAATGAAATAATGACCCCATGTGATAACATTCCTTTGGTATCATTATCTGCCTTTAATGGGGAGGATGAAAACCTGGAAAAGAGCTACTATGTAAATAATAAAGGGTCACCCCCTTTGGGCAGGTGCAGCCTGGGGGCCAGGGCTGGCACACAGGGGCTCAACATGCAAATGTGTCACAATTTACAGAGTGAGCGTTGACCTCCGGTCGTCTGACTTCATGTTCTGGCCACCTTCATTATAGCGTAACATGCTTCTCCATTATACACTCTTCTTTACCAAATCAGATGACCCCCAAATACAGCCACAATTTCTAAGTGGCCAGCAAACAAGCAGAAAGTAATAATTACCTTTCCGAGGCTATGGATGCTGGTGTTATGAATGATAACAGCTATAATTGAATCAACTTTTATCAAGCATGAGGCATTATGCCAAATACCTTACATGCATAGTTTCATTTAACACAAACCAGTCAGATGAGTCATGTCATTCTCCTTCTGGAGATGAGGAAGCTGAGGCTGAGAGCATTTCAATAACTTTCTTGGGTTCATATCACCTATTCCAAAGCTCAGGCTTCGATATTCAGAGTAGCCAAGTAGTATTATGGGTTGTCCTGGCACCCTCCCATTCTTGCTAAGCTGCCTTTTATTAGAGAATCTTTTCTGTGAACACATTTGGATTTATTTTTCTAAAGTCTAACACACATGGCTGAGCAAGCATAGGATTTTTTTCCTTGACATATATGAATACTAAGGTGGCACAAATATTAGTTCCCCAGATCCTGATGGCTTCTAACATACTCATTAATTCCTCTTTAGTGGCTATATTTGGATATGATATCCTGATCTTTTCCTGAGATCAAAATCACCAGCAAAATACCAATTTACTGTCTGGGTTGCCTTGAATCAAGTAAGGCCATCAGTTACTTTCAAGGTGGCCAGAGTTTTGTGTCCTTGCCAGCACATCCTGTGAACTTACTCTGTGTCTTGCTATAGAAAAGCCTCATCTGTATTTTCTCTGAGTTGTAGAAATGAGGGGATGGAATAGGGATCTGCTGTATTCTTCCCATTAATTTTTCTCCTTTTACTATCACACAAATGCTCTTCACCTTGTTTTCTGAGCTCTCTCCTTTCTAGGTTTCTACATAATGTGTTGAATTCCTTTGGTGCAAACTTATACTCATTTCCTAAGAAAAGCTTAAATTTTCTTTAAAAGCCCCCAAAGCAATCACAGCAACAACAAAAATCAATAAATGGGATGCAATGAAATTTTAAAAAGTTTCTGCCCACCTAAGGACACAATCAAAGAGCAAATAGGCTTGGTGCTTGTAGCACGGTGGTTACAGTGCTGGCCACATACACCCAGGCTGGTGGGTTCGAACCTGGCCTGGGCCAGCTAAACAATAATGACAACTGCAACAAAAAAATAGATAGGCGTTGTGGCAGGTACTTGTAGTCCCAGCTACTTGGGAGGCTGAGGCAAGAGAGTTGCTTAAGCCCAAGAGCTGGAGGTTGCTGTGAGCTGTGAGGCCATGGCACTCTACCAAGGGCAACATAGTAAGACTTTATCTCAAAACACACACACACAAACACACACACAAAATAAACAAACACAAAAGGAGCAAATAGACAACCCACAGAATGGAAGAAAATATTCACATGCTATACATCTGAAAAAGGACTGACAACCAGAATCTACGAAGAACTCAAGCAAATCAGCAAGAAGCAACCAAACAATCCCATTAAAAAGTGAGCAAAAGACATGAAGAGAAACTTTGCAAATGAAGATATACTAATGGACAACGAACTAATGAAGAAATGCTCAATGTCTCTAATCATTAGGAAAATGCAAATCAAAATCACAATGAGATATCAGCAAATTCCAATGAGAATGGCTTGTATTAAAAAGTCCCAAAACAGATACTAGTGGGGATATGGAGAGAAAGGAACTCTTATACACTGGTGGGACTGCAAACTAGTACAACCTCTATAGAAAACTGTATGGACATACCTCAAAAAGCTTAAAATACACCTACCATACCATTTGACCCAGCAATCCCACTGCCAGGTATAAATCCAAAGGAAAAAAGATCATTTTATAAAAAGGTCACCTGCACTCAAATGTTTATGGCAGCACAGTTTATAATCACAAAGACATGCAAAGAACCTAAGTGCCCATCAGTATATGAATGGATTAATAAAATGTGACTTTGCATACCATGGAATACTACTCAGCCACAGACGTGGTAATCTAGTATCTTTTGTGGCAACCTGGATGGAACTAGCACTGATTCTTATAAGTGAAATATCACAAGAACAGATAAACTAACACATTGTACTCAGTACGAAGTTGGAACTAATCGGTCAACACCTAAGTGCACAAATGGACGTAAATCTCAATGAAAACCAAGCTAGGGGAAGGGAGGAGAGGGGGTGGATGAATTCACATCTCCTGGGTACAGTGAACAATATCTGGAAGAAGGGAACATTTATAACTTTAATCCAATCTGTACAGAAAACAAAGTTTTGAAACAAAATATGTGCACTTCCTAGTATTCTGAATTAAAATAAAGAAAGCAATAAGCTAAAAGCCAAAAAAAAAAAAAAACAAAGGTAAACGCAAACAATAAAAATTGCATCTGTGAGAAGTGGTAGGGACGCAGCTGGTTGTGTTCAGAAGGGCATTCACCTGACTGTAGGACAAGACAGAAAGATGTTAGAAGCAGGGATGAGAAATTGGGCAATAAATGAAAATTGAGGGATAAAGATGCTGATAGAGTAAATACTCAAAATCCTGCACATTTTACAAATGTGCCAGCTATTGTGAATTGTGTGATTATTATTAGTAAAGTATCGTTTACCAACTGGTACTTTGTGAAATGAGGTTAGTGAAATGGAGAATTTGTATGCTAAACTATGAAACCAATGGGAACAACAGAATTAAAACAATAATAACAACGTGGGTTAAAATTTTGGTTCTGTCACGTATTAATTTTTGGACCTTGGGTTAGTTGCTCAGTTTTTCTAGCTCTGTTTCTTCATCTGTGTAATGTAGAAAAAAAAA
>NW_003852604.1:0-8698 GCF_000181295.1 Otolemur garnettii | reverse complement strand
GGGTACAGTGTGGTGTTTTCACACACAATCTGAGACACTTCCATCAAACTGGTTAACATAGCCTTCATGTAACTTTCTTAGTTATTGTGTTAAAACGTTCATGTTCTACTCATAGAAAGATTCACTTGTACCCCTCATGGAATATTTTTGAAAGGGATTCTTAAGTGTACTTAAGATTGGAGAACTTTCCAAACCAAATATTAAGTGTACTTAAGATGGGAGAGATTTCCTAACCAAATAATCGGTGAAAAGTTTTTAGGATTTTTTAAGGATCCAGGTATATAGGATTTTATGGTAAAACCAACCTCGCTCCAAAATGTGGCACTGCCACTTGCTGGCTGTGTGTCCCAGTGTTACCTCCTGGAACATTAATTTTCTCATTTGTAATATGAGAGCAGTAGTCACCTTCCTCATGGATAGGTGTTAAGCAAATTGATGCATTTGAATGTGTACATAAAAGCGGGCTGTGTCACCTCTATCACACTGAGTGAACTGCAAAAGAGCTTCCTAAGCTTTCAAAGGCTAGGTAATTGCAGGCTTTCATCATTATACCCAGCATTTTCATTGCCCACTGGCTGAATTGCTTTTTTCTTTTAGATCCCCATTTACAAGAGTCTTAGTAATTTCTATTTGGGTGCAGATGTTCTTTTTTTCCCTCCCAGATTTTGCTCACCTCTTTGCATCTTTTTCTCTTACAAGAAAGTGACTCAACTTCCAAACAAAGCAAAACAAAACACCAAGTACAAGACGAAACCTAGAATACATAAATATGGTATTTACTGTTCATACCTGAACTCATCCCAAACTGGGTGCAGCTAACAGCCAGACCTGCAGACTGAATTTGCTTCCAAATTCTTGCTACATAGGAATCCTGAAAAATTGGTTTGAGAGGAGATGAGCGATCGTGGAGCCTAAACATGTACTTGAACGCTTTTGGGAAGACAGCCAAGACCTCAGTCACTCAGCAGCTTAGGGAGACAAAGAGAGAATTTCTTACCGTGGCGTCTTCCCCCGCACAGTGCTTGAGGACCCGGCGCCCACCTGGGTGCCTGTCTGCCCAGCCAGTTACGCTGTAAACCTTGCGGTCGATGACCAGCCACTGGTCGGCCTCCCGGTTGTGTCTCTGCACCTCCTGCCAGCTGTACGTGTTGAGGCTTCTGCCGGGCACGGCCCGCTTCCCACTGGCCTCCTGCTTCGCACAGACCTCAGCGCCCGCACCTGCGGCTGCGCCTGCTTTCCCGTTTGCCTGCTGCGTCTCACCCAGGTGAGGCTGACCCCTTCCCACAGGGATCCTATTGTCCCCACACTTTTCTTCAAGCTTCATTGTCATTGAATCCCTGGGATTTCTGGGCTGACTCCTGAAGTTTCTAACCCTTGCCTCTGATTGGACCACAGAATGACGGCTTTTCTGTCCACTGCAGGATGAGCCCTACCCTGGAAACTTGTCTTTAGCCTAAGTCGTCTCTCCACAGACCTGATGGTGAGCCCTTTCCCGGCCTCTCACTGTTCTGTCTGTCCCGAATCTTTTCTGCCCTGGTGGAGGCTGGAGCACCCTTCTCTCTTCACTTCTCCTCTCCCTGTGTTCTGGTCTCCTGTTTTCAGCATCCTCCTTCACCATTAAATGTCCCTCAGTGAAGAGCAGGGGCCAGTCACAGCCTGGGCTAACTGTCCCGCCCTGAGGGAGGAGGGACTAAGCTGTGGCCTCTGAGGTTCTCCTGCACTGGCTGGGGTGGGCTGACTCCACTGGCTCTCTGACCCGCCTCCGAGTGAAGACATTCAGATGTGTGTGTTCAACATGTGAGCAAAAGCTTGCAAAATCTCCAGGATGATGCTGAAGCTTGGTAGACTTGAGAAATGTTTTATTGACAGCTGTTATTTCTCCCAAGGGCTTTTAAATTCTTTTTAACTTTTTTTTTTTTTTTTTTTTAAAGGAAAGGCTTGGGTTTTATTTGATCAAGAAAGCAGATCAACATAAATCAGTTTTCTCTCTTTTTATATCCTTTTTAAAGTTTCCTAAATCTGGTAGCATGTCGAAAGGTAACAGCAACTGACGTCTGCTAGAACACATGATGGCTTAGAAAGCCCTCATCACATGTTTCATCTGATTTAATCCTTGCATCACTCTTCCAAGGGAGGCTCTATTAGTGTTCCATTCTCCAGGTGAGAAAACAAAAGCTGAAGGCCTCAAGTAATATGCTAGAATTACCCCATGAATGAGAAGTAAGCTGGTGTATGAACCTATTATATTTTCTGGTTCCAAACCCCAAGCTCTTCCTACTCTTAATTCCTATACCTAGAATACAGACGTTTGCAAAAATAACTTGACTCCGTGGTTTAGAAACAAGGCAGAAGAAATGATTCTGGGATAGTGGTGGTGGGGAAGGGTCTTAATTTCAAGGAAAGAAGCTACATTAAATAATAATAGAAAAAGAGCTTTCTCACATTTGGGAATCTGTCCCAACTAAAGAGCTCATATTTCAGTCCAAGATGTTTGCATAAAGGGATTTATACCAGTAATATTTATAACTGTTAAAAATCAAAAATGGTCTTTAAAAACCCTAAAATGGTCTAAATGTTTAGCAATAAGGAATCAGGCTACATTAATTATGTATATTTTGACTATTACAGAAATATTAAAAAAGAAGTTTTTACAGATTTTTTTCTCTCTCTTTTTTCTATTTATTTATTTATTTTATTAAGTCATTTGTACATAGATCATAAATACATTTATGTCATTATGGGATTCAATGTGTTGATTATTTGTACGAATTGGAGTGCTTACATCCTACTAATCAACATAGCCTTCACCTCATTTACCCAATTACAGCATTAAGACATTTGTGTTCTATGCCTGATAGATCCAACTTGAACTTGCAATATGCTCCATAGGTGTGGTCCCCCTACTAACCCTCCCTCTATTGACCCACCCTCGTCCCTTCCCCTCTCTCTCATCTTCCCTCCTTCATCCTAGGCTATAGTCGTCATGTTTGCTATATAACAAAGGAAAAATTAGTTGACAAATCATATTTACTAAGTGATCTAAAAGGGCTGGTTCAACCTTCTCACCTTCTTGCCTTCCGCCACGTGATGATCCTTGCCCTACACTGGCATTTTGATATTGGACTTCTTAGCCTCCAGAACTGTGAGCGAATAACTTCTGTTCTTTATAAATCTCAGCTACTCTGCTAGAGTAGCACAAAAAAGGACTAAGATACACCCCAGGCAGATGCACTGGTGGGAGGGTGTGTGTGTGTGTTAGAGTGGAAACTAAAGACTTTCACAGCCCTCCTATCCGACCATGACTACGATAACGGCTTTGCCTCCTTTGAACCCTTTCATGTGCAAAGTGTTCGAAAGACTCAGAAAGTATAAGGAATGGGGACTTTCCTGGCAGAAGTCCTCAGTGCGTGTGGCCTCCCTATGAAAGCTCCTTTTCAGATTGGATGTAAGTCAGCCAGAATATGGACATATGTTTGTTGTGTTCAAATATTTCTCCGACTTGGACAGAAGTGACCCAGCAGCACCAAGAGTTGATCCCTCATCAGTCAGTGCCTCTGGCTTCCTTATAATATTCAAATTCTTCCTTGCAGAAATTTAGATAAATGCCCCACCCCATGACATAGCTATAGAAAGATATTACAACTGATTGTATATCCTTAGATATACAATCTTATCTAAGGATAAGATTCGGAGATGTCAATCCCACAATGAGCCTTTTAAAAGGCTGGCATCTTTTCTTTCTGTGCAGAGTGAATCATTCCATCACTCATTTACAAATCCGTCCTCTATTGAGCGGCTTCTGTGGGCTGCCCTGGTGTCTCCAGGCCTTTTTACCATCTTTAAAAACAACTGAGTCTTTCCGATATCATCGCTTAGTTGGATACCAGAGTAGGGCTTGTCATGACTCTAATATGTGTATTCAGTGTCTTAAGATGTTCCAGAGGGTGTCTAATGGCCAGGCCAGTTAGACCCACGGGATCCTCGTGCCCCTATTTCTCAGCCTGAAACCAGTCAGAGGCAGTGTAGAAGTGTTTCTGCCATCAAGGACTGACCTTCTTCCCTTTATAAGATTTTGGGCCTTTACCAAGAAGTCCTAATTTTCTGGTGTTATGCTAGATAATGGAGAGATGAGATCAACAAACCTTTCTTTTCTCTCTCTGAGGAGGTTCTGAGTACAAACAGAACAAATACACAAAAATCACCCCCGATACCTGCCACCTCCCCATCCTGAGCATTTAGTTACTTTGTGGAGCTGGATTTCCAGGGTTCAAATTCCAGAGCTGTTGCTTGTAGTGAACTTGGACAAGCACCTTAGTCTCCCTGTGCTTCTGCTTCATATTTCTAGCTGACATTACTAATGTCTTAGAGACTTTTCTTTGTAAAGGTAGTGCTAATCATGTGCAATCTTAAGATAGTATCTAGATGTCCTCTATAAATGCTAAGTATCATTGATTTATCTGAGTTAGCATATTCTTTACTTATAGCAAATATTCAGTGATACTTGCAATCAACGAGTATTGCATTGTTACCATAACTCAGTGTTCTACGAGGAAGTAAGAAGATAGTCGGTCAATGATTTAGGAAAAGAACCAAACGTATATTCTACCAGCCAAGGAAGTGGGAGAAAAAGTATCGGAGCAGAAACCTCACACCGATTGAAGAGCCAGACTGATCTTTTCTTGTCCCACTGACAAGGGCTTGACTTCCTGTATCACAGCTGTGCCACTTTGAATCTCTCTCCTTCAGTCTCTGTGTCTGCTTTTAAATCAGTAAGTGAACATTCTTTGACTCTGCAATGTTATAAACCGACACGAAAATGTCACGCTTATGTGCAATCCTATAGTAACGCCTTCAAAATCAGAGTATTGCTCTTTTTGGTTAAAAAAGAAGGAAAATAACTTTAAAAGGCTCAGTAGCTGGTCTATGTCTCTTTTAGGCATTGCAGATTCAAACTCTGTGATAAACAGAGAAAGATCTTTGAAGATAACACGAAGGGCAAAAGAGCCCTGGTCTCAGCATCCTCAGAACTGTTCTTGTCTATTTTATGCTACTTCCTCTTAAAAGCTGTGCATCTTTATATAAGGCACTTGTCTTCTCTGATCCTCAGTTTTCTTCTCTGTCCCTTCGTATGAAACCTATTCTGCCTGGCTGGTTGCTGTGAGGCACAAAGAGATAATGGAAGACAGACGTATGACTTTACTGCAGAATTTTGTTATCGTTATGATAATTGTGACTTTATGATGACTGCAAGCTTTTCTAAGTTTTCTATGGGAACTATTCTGACTGGATCCAGTGTGTTGCACAGGGAAAAACATAACCATTCTTCATAACCATTCTTCTTAGGGACAGAACCATGTAGAATGTCAGACTGAGTGTAAGGGGACTCAGTTCTTCTGTTGACTCAGCTCTGCTTATTTATAAAGTGCTTTGACCTCTCTGGGGGTCTGACATTAAAGAAGCTCATGTGAGTGTAGCTATTATCAGGGGCCAATCTCCTCTCCAGGTGGATTCATTTAATTTGGGGACACGTCCTGGCTCCGTGTATGTGAGCTCCCGTACATACTACACGCCCATTTTTCCCAGGGCAACTGTTCTGGAGTGCTGCTTTATTATTTTCACAAGGTTTGTTTGGAAACCATCCCAAGTAGCTACTGGTGCCCTGGCTTACAAGAGTCCCATTGTCTGCAGGCAGACATTCAGGAAGGGCTGCTTTAGCTGACACCCTGACAGCCTGTTATTGGCTAGTGCAGGGCCTGCCCTGGACAGGATTCAGGTGGCACAGTGTGGCCTTCTTTTTTCACAGAATCAACACAGTCATTTACCACGATGGTCTCAGCAACTGCCTTATTTTATGGGGAAAAAAGAGAAATAGAGGTTTATTCCCAGAAACACCGAGGATGCTGTGCTCAACTCGTCAAGAAAGAGATGAGGAAGGCTGGGAATTAAATTCTAACATCCAGGAGGGCAGGAACTTTTACCTATTATGTACCTCATTCCATCTGGGTCTTCAGAGTCTGGTGTAGCATTAGGCCCTTACTAGACATTTGTTAAATAAGTGAATAAATAGAAAAATGAATGATCGAGGGGTTGGGACACAGTTTAAGGTTTGCAGTGACCTTTGGCTGGTCTGTAAGTTATACCATTTGCAGAGTTGAAAGTGAAGAGTAAACACTTCTCAGGTATCTGCCAGGCATCCCTCGTGTTTGCTCATCTCATTTGACTTAATTCTTGCCGTGGTCGCATATGAGAAGTGCCATCGGTGCCTTTCCTCACAGAGGGGAAGTCAGACTCGTGATTAATATCATGCCGAGGCTTGATAGCTTTGATGACTTAGAAGTGGCTTTAAAGTGGCTTCCTAACATTTTCCTTCTAAGGACTCTCTAATATTCAAAGAAAATAAAAGCATTTCTTAGGGGTCATGCTTCATGTGGCTTCCTGGCTCATACAGTTTTACTGTAAATCTTCCTGGAAATTTTGCTTCCTGCTCAGGAATACCTGGCTTAGCCTCCCCTCACCTTTGGAGATGCTGTAGGCGTATCCTGTGGTTTCATGAAGTTCTTAGCCCACAGTCCTGGGTTCAAGGACGTTTATATACTACCATTTTGACCCCGGGATGCAGAGGCCACATCCAGGTTTATTGACCCGCTGTTTCTGTGTACGCATAATGAATGCCTGGGGTCAAGTCTGTGGGTAAAGATGCGCGCTGTGTGAGGATTGATTGAAACACACCCTATCCTCATCATTTACGTCTCGATCCTTCGTCCCTCCTTTTCTTTCCCTTTGTCTTCGCCTCTCCTTAGATGCTTCTTTTCTCCCTGTCTCAGTCTTTTTCTCTCTCTTTTTTCTTCCTTTTTGTGAAGACTTTGGAGGATAATAAAGGATCTCTCTTCTCCAGGCCTCTTCAGATGAAAAGAAAACCAGCATTGTGTTTCTCAAGGTCTTGACGCTGTCCCCCAAACCCTCAGATACCTGTGTACTCGTGTGCATCTTTCAGTGAAGAATGGAAGATGTGACTAGCCGGAGTGAGTCGCTCTGCAAGCTCAATGGAGTCCGCACATCTGAGTGTCAAGATCGAAATCAGCTAATGATTCCTATGGAACATGAAGACAGGAGCTTGTGGAGTCTTTCTAAAAACACACATTAAAATATATCTAATGACTATTTTGAAGGCTAGCATTTTTTTTTACCTCATTTCAGCAGAGTTAAATTACAGACTATGCATCTTGTAATTATCGTATCAAAATAATTTATTGTTTATAAGAATTATTGATGGCAAAGTAAATATTCTGATGAAATGGAAGGCAAAACCCTCTCTGTAAAAGAGGTAACCAAGCTTTAAAAAGGTTCACGAGTCATCAGGGTGAGATCTTTATCTATCTTTACCTTTGTATGATCATTCATTGTACCTCTTGATGTTAAAGAGAAATAAAACATTTTTTATTTGCAGAAAGTTTCTGATGTTCATAGTTTACAGTCATTTAGGAACAAAATTATTTAATTTTTCCCCAACGTTTTATTTTTTGAGACTTCAAACCTACAGAAAAGTTGGAAAGACAGGGAAATGAACACTTGTATAACTATCATTTAGGGCCACAAATTATCAAAATTTTACATGTGCTTTATTTCTTTCACTTTAGGTGTCATTCATCACCTATCAGCTATCTTACCCCTGCCATCTGTCTCTCTCCATTCTTCTTTTTCTCTCCAGCCATCCATCTGTACTGCTTTAACCAAGCAACCATCCTTCCATTTTGGGGGGGGACACCTCACTGCTATAAACTTAGCACGTATTCTTTTTAGCAGATATTGGATATCCATGATATTCACTGTGTGGATATCTTGGAGGTGCGTCTTATGGGTAATTATCTCTATGTGACATTGCCAAGTCAAATGGTGAGCACGGATGTGGTTTTGTGAAGCGGCCTTCCACAGGGGACGTATCATCTGATACTGGTAGAGGCAATGTCTGAGAGTCTGTTTCCTGCGCTGGAGGCTTTGCACTTCCTCTGCGGGAGAGCCCGGTGTTGTCACACCGAGGCTGGGTACACACTGACTGTGTTATGGGGAAAGCCCTTTGGCGCGGGAGTGCCAGCCTCTGGGCCCTGTGGCATGGGACGCTGTGGGAAGGTTGCCACTCTAAGCTGGCAGTCACGGAATAGACTGTCAAAAAAGGCAGCAAAATGGCTTAAACAGTTTTGTAAAGGGCAGTCATAAAAATTTTCCTTTCTTCCAGGATAAACTCCTATCACTCTGTCCTTGTTATGCCACTACTGCCTGGATGGGACCCGGCTGTATCCCAGAAAAAACCCGCCAAGCTCAGACTCCTTTCATGTGCTGAGAAAATAAGCTCTTGGATTCTTCCAGGGACTATGGGGTCGCTGGGAACTTTGAATGTGTCTGTGCGTCAAGAGATTTCCTTGTGCTCCAAATCTTTTCTGAGGATGTTGAATAAGTGATAAAGTTACTTTAGGCCAGTAAATGCCCATGTACAGCCATTCCATAAAAAACGGGCCCATTTTGCCTGTTGGAATCCTCCAATCTCCTTTTTTATAGGCCCTTATTTGATATCTTAACACATAGAAAGACAAATTAAAATGTCAGAGTTGGAAGAGACACCTAGTTTTATCATCTCATTTTACAAAGAGAAAATTGGTATTCAGAGGATTTAAGTGACTATCTCTACATCACACAGAGGCAC
>NW_003852603.1:2490016-2491835 GCF_000181295.1 Otolemur garnettii | reverse complement strand
CACGTCTGGATCCCTGGCACCCCAAACCGGGTCCAAATGTCTCCCGTTTCTGGCTGCTAAATTCCGCTCGGGAATCCACGCCTCACCACACTCTCCGGGAGACACGTAAACTCCCCACGAATTGGGCACAGGAGACTTTCGTGGGGGAGGAATTGGTTTCTGTCTCTCAGGAAGCAAGCCACGGACCTGGCGCTGTTTCAGCTGCTGCCCTGAGTTTTTTCTGGCTGACACCGTAGTTCTGGGCTACACTTCCAATCCAGCAATTCACCTCTTTGCTGCTCGCCCTGCACTGCTTATCCACCCAAGGACTCCACGCGGAAGAGATCCAACAAGCCCACTCTCACCTGAAACCACCAGGAAAGTTGACTCAGGGATGCATCTCCTCCACCATCTTGCTCCGCCTCCAACTCTAAGACAATTTGTTAGAATTGCCAGTGCCAGTGGCTAGAGTTAAAGTCACCTTTGGAACTTTAGGGGAAAAAATCATAGAAAGAAACAAAAATGCAATTGAAGAGGATGAAAAGACCCTACAGAAGGTGATGGAAGCACAGTGTGTCCCAGAGTCAGAGTGTGGAACTAGTCAGCAGAACAGTCATCACCAGCATTGGCACCCTTTCTTGGGTGCTTCTTGGTGCCAGACAGTTTGCCAAGACCTTTGTACACATCAGCATGTTTTTCTTCCCGTATCCCCAGGGAGGTGCACCTTTGCTGCTAAGAAATAATTGCTCACCTGGCATGATGGCTCATGTCCCTAATCCTAGAATGATGGGAGGCCACAGGGGGTGAATTGCTGAAATTCAGAAGTTCAAAACCAGCCTGAACAAGAATGAGAAACTGCCTCTACTAATATAGAAAAAGTAGCCAGGTGTGGTGGTGCACACCTATAGTCTCAGGTACTCAGGAAGCTGAGGCAGGAGGATCACTTGAGCTCAGGAGTTTGGGGTTGCTGTGAGCTAGGTTGATGCCACAGCACTCTACTTAGGGCAACAGAGTAAGGCTCTGTCTCAAAAAAAAAGAAAAGAGAAAGAAGAAAGAAAAAAAGGAAAGAAGGAAGGAAGAAAAGAAAGTAGGGAGGGAGAGAAGAAAGAAAGAGAGAGGAAGAGAAAGGAAGGGAGAGAGGGAAGGGAGCGACAGAATGAAGGAAAGAAGGAAAGGAGGGGAGAGGAGAGGAAAGTTATTCCTGACATTGTAGGCACAGCAATCCTCACCCTCAAGGAGGAAATACTACTGTGCATTCTGACAGCCCAGTAGGGGACACAGTAAGATCCCAATTGTGGAGTCTGATGGAACTATATTCAAATTCTCTCTTGACATCTTTTATTACAGTTCCCTCACCTATTTGGAAAGTGACATTCCTTGAAGATAACTAGAGGATTTGTTCATTAAATCAATGAATTATGAATTCCAGGTCGGGGGTTGGAAAGGCAGCAAGAAGAAGCAGACAGAGTGCCCGTGTGAAGAGCAAAGCACACAGGGCACAGAGCACGGCTGGTAGACATCCCCTTCCTTCAGTCCTGGCCTGCCATCCTCAGGCTACTGTGGAGGGATCTGTGCACGGCCAGATGTGCCCACACAATGACAAACCCACACAGACACACAGGCTCTTCCAAGGCTGTGTGTGGAACAAACCTGCTCTTTACATATTTTCTAATATATTTCTCAAAACAAAACTTGTTATGTTGATGATTTGAATAGGAGAGGTTCAGTGTGGACTCCAGTCAAGGTTCTCTTAAATTAGTTTAGTTAATAGAAATCCATGAGCTTCCCCATGGCTATGGAAGTGTGGATGACACACTGAAAAGACAGGTAAGAGAATTGT
>NW_003852603.1:2486530-2489996 GCF_000181295.1 Otolemur garnettii | reverse complement strand
AAAAAAAAAAGCACCAACCCTCCACAACAATTGAATCAGAATATCTCAGGACCTAGGCATAATGCCTTTAAAAACAACTCTATGTGAGTATTATTCAGCAATAAAAAAGATGGAAACTTTAAAAAAAAAAAAAGAAGAAGAAGAAGACAGAATAAGATGCAGTGGGTCATGGTGGTGTGTGCATTTAGTCCCAGCTATATGTGAGGCTGAACCAGAAGGATCACTTGAACCCAGGAGCTCGAGGCTGTAATAAGCTGTGGCCACACACCACTGCACTCCAACCTGGGCAACAGAGCCAGACAGTGTCTGTAACACAAACAAACAAATAAGCGAATAGATTCTCAAGTTGGCATTTGAGATCCAGCTCCAAACCCATGATAAGAACAGCACTTGGTGCCGCCCCCACCACCAGTGCTGACCATCTGCTCATCCTCCACCTCTGACTCAGTAGTTGTCCTGCCACTTGCTCAGGCCTGAGCTGAGGGTTTGCTCCTCCCCCACTGTATGCCTCCCCCCAGCTCTCAGCAGGCCCTGCCACACTGCCACTCACACAGTCCTAATGCCCCTCAAACTCTGTCCTCTCTTTCCTGACCCAGCCACTCCCTCCTGACGGCACTCCACCCTCCTCTACTCACCAGCTTAACACCTGGTCCTCATCAAGGCCAGCCCAGCCTTTTAATAATATAGGTGTCCTTCTTCATCCACCTCAAACCTTTCAAAGGCCTCTCATTACACCTGGAATAAAATATGGACACCCTGGGAGGGAATGGAAGGTCCATGATGTCTGCTCCCCCAGGCCCGGCCTCCTTCCTCCCCTCACTGCTACTCCTGATGCCTCATCTGGGACCTTCCATGGATTCAGCTCTTTCTGCTGCTCTTCGCAGAAATGCCCTTTCTTTGGGTTTCTACATCTGGCTCCTCCTCTCCCTTCACAGTTTAGCTCAGATGTCACCTTCCCAGGGTGATCTATGCTGATCATTCTTTCTGGGTAGGACATCCTTTGACACCTGGATAGCAATGCTGTGTTCCTGTCACTCTGCACGGTGTGTCTGTGCCACACACAGTCCCTGGAGCATGGAGGACACTCAGTACACATGTCAGATGGATATGCCCGAGTGGCAGAGACTTTCTCAGTGGGCGTGAGATGTTTCCATGTGGGCATCTTGCTGGCAGCACCCGTGAGGTCTCAATGACTCTAAGACAATTTATTAGAGTTGCCAATGTCAGTGCCTGGAGTTAAAGTCACCTTTGGAAATTTGGGGGGAAAAAATCTTAGAAAGAAACATAAAAATGCAATTGAAGAGGATGAAGAAGGCCCTTCGGAAGATGATGAAAGCACAGTGTGTCCCAGAGTCAGAGTCTGGGACTAGTCAGCAGAGAACAGTCACCACCAGCATTGGGGCACCCTCTCCTGGGTGCTTCTAGGTGCCAGGCAGTTTGCCAAGACCCTCCTATACAGCAGCATGTTTTTCTTCACGTATCCCCAGGGAGGTGCACCTTTGCTGATGAGAAATAATTGCTGGCCTGGCAGGGTGGCTCACGCCTATAATCCTAGCACTGTGGGAGGCCACAGTGGGTGAATTGCTCAAGGTCAGAAGTTCAAGAGACTGCACACCTGTAGCCTCAGTTACTCAGGAAGCTGGGGCAGGAGGATCGCTTGAGCTCAGAAGGTTGGGTTGCTGTGAGCTAGGTTGATGCGACAGTTCTCTACCTAGGGCAATGTGGTCAACACACTGAAAAGGAAAGAAGGAAGGAGGGAAGGAAGGGAGGGAGGGAAAGAGGGAAGGAAGGAAGGAAGAGGAAAGGAAGGGAAGCGAAGGAAGTGAAAGGAAACGAAAGGAAAAGAAACTATTCCGGACATTGCAGGCACAGTAATCCTCACCCTCAAGGAGGGAACATTACTGGAGAGTTCTGACAGCCCAGCAGGGGACACAGGGATAAGATCCCAATTGGGGAGTCTGATGGAACTATATTCAGATTCTCTCCTGACATTTTTTATTGCAATTTCCTCCCCTGTGTAATTTGGGAAATGACATAGCTTGAAGATAACTGGGGGATTTGTTCATTGCTTCAACGAATTCTTCACCTCCCCCAGGTCAGGGGTTGGGAAGGCAGCAGGAGCAAGCAGACAGAGTGCCCATGTGAGGGGCACAGCATGGCTGGAAACATCCCCTTCCTTCATTCCTGGCCTGGAAGTCGCATAAAAAAGAGGGTGCCTTGGAGGAGTGCATGTCCTTGGTAGGAAGTATGTGAAGCAAAAGGTGTGTCTCTGATGGGATACTGCCCAGGAAAAGGCCACAGTGCTCTGAGTTCCTGCCATCCTCAGAAGATTGCAGTGCTCACCCAGAGCCCCCGGGGAGATGCTAGGAGGTGCTTCTGGGGGGACGAGGAGCTACATAATGGGGGGAGCCAGGCTCATTAGAAGATCAGCAGTGGGCCATCCTCAGGCTCCTGTGGAGGGATCTGTGCACGGCCAGATGTGCCCACACAATGACAAACCCGCACAGACACACAGGCTCTTCCAAGGCTGTGTGTGGAACAAAACTGCTCTTTACATATTTTCTAATATATTTCTCAAAACAAAACTTGTTATGTTGATGATTTGAATAGGAGAGGTTCAGTGTGGACTCCAGTCAAGATTCTCTTAAATTAGTTTAGTTAATAGAAATCCATGAGCTTCCCCATGGCTATGGAAGTGTGGATGACACACTGAAAAGACAGGTAAGAGAATTGTATAGAACTTCACATTTTACTGGCAGGAGCAATGTAAGTCATATAGAAGAAACATGATACAGGATAGAAAGGTAAGTAGGTAGATAAGACAGATGAGATAGATAGATAGATAGATAGATAGATAGATAGATAGATATGTAGACTGATTGATAATTAATTCCAGGTGCTATTCACAAAAGCACCAGGCACCTCAAGCTATTACTTCTTTCTTTTGAAGTCGCTGACTGCCCCTTGAGGCGGGCCTGTATGCTCCTGTAGCACATTAGATCATTATTCAGAAATACTTGCTCTGTCCCTCCATGGTGGCATGGGTGCAGTGCACTTCGGCACCATGTCACCTTGGCTGGGCCATGTGACTTGCTTCAGCCAATGTGGTGTTGGCAGACGTGATGTAACCAAAGGCTTGAAAAGCATTTGTGTCAGTCCCCTTCCTGTCCTGTGCCTCTGCTATTGCCATAAAACAAAGGGAAGGTGTAGGCCACTGGGCCCTGGAAAAGGATGAAAGACGTGGAGCAGACACAGCCCAGACAGTCCCATCTCAGGTCAGCTGACTCCCACTGAACTGCAGATGTGGCAAAATCAATGTTCATTTCCATATGCCAGTGAGATCATGTAGTTACTTAATTTATAATTCCCATTGTAGGGAAGACTCATTGGTACTGGGGATCATTATTATTCCTCTTTCAGAAATAAGGAAACTGAGGCTCTGTAAGATCGAATAAGATGTCTGGTG
>NW_003852603.1:2486060-2486510 GCF_000181295.1 Otolemur garnettii | reverse complement strand
TAGGCCACTGGGCCCTGAAAAAGGATGAAAGACGTGGAGCAGACACAGCCCAGACAGTCCCATCTCAGGTCAGCTGACTCCCACTGAACTGCACATGTGGCGAAATCAATGTTCATTTCCATATGCCAGTGAGATCATGTAGTTACTTAATTTATAATTCCCATTATAGGGAAGACTCATTGGTACTGGGGATCATTATTATTCCTCTTTCAGAAATAAGGAAACTGAGGCTCTGTAAGATCGAATAAGATGTCTGGTGGTCACATCTATGTCTCTAGTCAGACCCATGGAGAACAGTGGTGCCACTAACCCTGACTGGGACCTGGGTTGAGGGGCAGGTCTTCAGACCAACACTATGACAGTAGGTGGTGCCTGCAGGGTGTCAGGGGTGACATCTGTGGGCAGGCAAGTGCACAGCTTCCCTTTTTGAAGCTGAGCTTGGCTGAGGTG
>NW_003852603.1:2485353-2485897 GCF_000181295.1 Otolemur garnettii | reverse complement strand
GTGGCGACACTGACCTAGACAGATTCTTTCCCCAAATAGGGTAATGCAGCAGCCTCACAAAGACAGACCAGGCCCAGCCCAGGCCCTAGTGGAGAATAAGACTCAGAAGAGCCCAGCCAGGATTCAGCAAGCAGAGTCTTCACCATTGGATCCTCCTCTGGGCCTGGAAGGAGGGGGAGGCAGGGCCATCTGAGGGGACAAGGCTGCCCCAAGGGCCTTGGCTTCCAGCTCCAGCATCAGGGAGTCAGTGGTGTCAGGCAGAAAGAGGAATCACTCTCCTATATCCCTGCATTTTGTTAAAGGAACTGAAATTTAAGGTTACACAAATATTGACAGGGAAGTAACAGCAGTGGCCAGAATGTGGATTTGGAAGGTCTGACCACCCAGAGATGCCAGGGGCATTGCTCAACCCCACGCAGAGACACCTATTTCCTCCCAGCCAGGACTTCTGCAGTCTGAGACCCAGGAAGAGAGGAGGGGCACTTGGCTGCACCAGGACGCTGCCCATGTTTGCAGAATGCCTCTCCCTGCCCTCTGCACTCCC
>NW_003852603.1:2482964-2484968 GCF_000181295.1 Otolemur garnettii | reverse complement strand
AGACTTGCTCCGTCTAAGCTGCTGTCATAGACACCCCAGGTATTAACTGCTTAAAACATAAATGTTAACTTAAGGTTTTATGTGCTTGCTCCATTACTTATGTCAGGTGTTAAGGTGGGAACTCACAGCAGGAGCTGAAAAAGAATTCTTGACACAAAAATTCACATAGAGGAAAGTAAAAAGTTTATTTTACTTCCTGGGGAGGAGAAGGGCACAGCCCACAAAAGAAAGAATAGAGAACTGCTGGCTGCGAGGTTAACATGCTCAGGGGTTTCTTTCTGGAGATAGAAAGAAAACAAATATTGTTTCCACCTTATGAGAAAAGCAGCGTTGAAGCTGCTGCATCTGCTTTTCCTTTTCTCCCTCTCTCCTCTGTGAGGTTGGCTTATCAGTTTCTGTGGAATGTGTTCTGCCAGGAGCTGGGAACAACCATGTTCCTTCTGTCTTCTCAGTTCTTGTGCTGTGAGAAACAAGCTTTGCAGGTGTTAATCTTAAACACAGTCAGTTAAGCCACAGGCAGGTCATCAAACAAGGGGACCTTGTGTGCAGTGCTTTTTCCACAAGGGATCAATTATGTGTTGTCAGCTTTCTCTTATTTTTCCTCCTAGATAGTTTATTTTTCTCCACTAAATAGTTTATTATCAATGCTGTCCCATCATAGTGTTGTTCAGTATTAATGTTATTACTGCTTATTTATAATAGAGAGCTTTTCTAACTCCCTCATCTCATTTCTCACAACTATTTTACATCTTGAGACCAGCAGTCACACACAGCACATGAGAAATGGTTTTCTCTGCCTCTACCTACCAAATGGGAAACATGCCCCCTTACTAGGCAGCTGGGTCCCCCAGAGTGTATGGGTCTTAAAGGTCCCACCTCTGTCCTGGGTCCATTGTTTCTCTCTGGGTCCCTGAGAGCTTGTCTTTCAAGGTGTAGGCTACAGGGATCAGGGAACGGGCAGCTCTGTCATGTGTCACAGTGCTTTTGGATGGTCCATGGGCCTCAGGGGACTCTCTAAATGCTGAACAGGGACACTCATCACTAATGTGCTTCCTGCCCGCTGGCTTCCCACTGATTCCCTCACCTCAAGATCACAACAGCACTGTGCAGACACTGCCTGATCCTCTCTGCCCTCTCCCTGGGGGTCCTTCTGGTGCCCTTCAAGGGCCCAGTGTTTCTGGAAAAGTCTGCTGCCTTCACCACAATGTCATTGCCACAGGGCCACCTTCAGGCCTAGAGGGTGGGGTGGAGGGAACAGAGGGAGTCAGCTCTCTCTCAAAACCCCTCCACCCTCTTCATTCCTGGGGCAATTTTTAAACCCAAGGCTGCACCATCTTGAGCTGGGAACTTTGGTAGCCCACAGGGTACCCAGCTGACCAGGTCCTCTCAGTCTGGGAGAAATAAAACAGCAATCATGTTAATGAAATGATCCCAGGACACTCAAAAGCCATGATGAGCAAAGGAGGCCAGACACACCTGTGCTCACGCTCCAGGATTCCACTCATGGAAGTCCAAGAACTGGTAAAGAAAACGTGGCTACAGGCCCAGACGGGTGGGTTTTCCTGACCAGGGTGGGCATGAGGGCCGCCTGCAGGGGCAGCAGGAAATTGTCTGGGCAGTGCACGTGTTGTAGATCTTGACAGAATGGAGTGCTAACTCTGGCGTGTGCATTTGTGACACTCTTGTCTGGGCACATAAATGAGGCATTTTTTGTTTATGAATTGTACCTCACTAAGGCTGTTTTTTTTTTTTAAATGAGATAAGTTTCACAAGCAGAGATAGAGGCTCCCTTCATTGCCCCCCACTGCCTTCTGGGGGTCTCACTGCACCTTTACAGTCCAACGGTGGACAATGAGGTTCCAGGATGTGTCCCTCCCTCCCAGAAGACACACATCCAGCCACACCTCAGGACCTTTGCACTGGCTGTGCCCTCTGCCTGGAGCCCCGTCTGCCTGGTCTAGTTGGGACTCTTGTCCTTCCAGTCTCATAGAGACCTCCCTGATC
>NW_003852603.1:2481322-2482174 GCF_000181295.1 Otolemur garnettii | reverse complement strand
GGCAGGCACAGGTGGGGTGGAGACGCCCCAGCAGGATAAAGCCCCAAGTCTCAGGATCACACCGGCCAGCTCCTCAGCTCCTCTGCAGCTCCAGCTCCTCCCTGTGCATCCTGCAGACCATGGCCAGGCCCCTGGGTATCCCTCTGCTCCTGCTGGCCTCCCTGGCTGTGACCCTGGCCCAGCGCTACAAAATGCTTGGTGGCATTGAGGAAGCAGATGTCAATGATGAGGACGTGCAGCAGGCGCTGGACTTTGCCGTCCAACGGTACAACGAGGACAGCGGTGACCAGTTCTACAACCGAGTGGTGGAGGTGCGGCGTGTCCGTGAGCAGGTGTGTGCTGCCCTCCCCACAGGGCCCTGAGTCCTGGCTGGGTCTGCCCCCTGGAGTGCTACCAGCAAATCAGCACTGACACCAGCAGTTATCTCAGGTCCCACTTATGCAGATTTCCCTGACTGTTCCACCGGTGGCCTTGATACCTGAGGACGCCCCCAGGCCTTGCATTGCAGCCCCTTTCCTGTCTCTCAGCCTCCTCCAACCTGCAGCAGCCCCTCAGTCTGTGCCCTGACCTTGGCATTTTCCTAGTGTCCAGCCACTTGTCGTATAGAAACCTGCCAAATCCGGGTGGGCCAGCTACCACCTCAAGGTAAGACTCAGGTCACCATGTCACACAGAGGAGGCGGGTCCTCCTCCCTGAGTGCCCTCAGCAGGTGCCACTCACGGGGCTCCTATCCTGCAGGGTCAGTCTTCCCTCCATAGTCTCCACCCTATGAGCAGCCCCGAGAATGAGCATCCGAACCCTGAAGCCACAGACACCAGCCACAGCCATGGGCTACTGAGTACCTGCTGGGTA
>NW_003852603.1:2478814-2479836 GCF_000181295.1 Otolemur garnettii | reverse complement strand
GTGTGTGTGTGTGTGTTTGGGTGCACAGGGAATATGGGAAGTGTGTGCACATCTGTGTGCACGTGTTGAGGTGTGTGGCCATGGGTGGGGGACATGCACAGTCACCTGTGAATGTGGGTGCAGGTGAGTTTATATAGATGCACACCTGTGTGCACAGGAGTATGAGGTGAGTGTGAGCACCCCATGATATGAATGGCTAACAGGCTGCAGCTGGGGAAGTGGGGAGCTGAGAGCACAACCCTGCCTGTTCCCAGGAGTTGCCTGCTAAGCTGGGGAGAGGGTAGACCTCTGTCCAGTGTCAGTTTTGGCTACCTGCCCATGGCCACAGCCATACTGAGAAGATTATAAAGAATGAGAGGCCTGCAAGTGGTCCAAACCCTCCAAACTGCCCCTGCTCACCCAACACCAGCTGCTCTAAGGACCTGGCCAGTTCCTGAGAGGCCTCTGCTCTGTGGAGAGCCACGTTCCTCTTGTCACCCCTTCCTAAGGCCTGAGAATCTTCAGGGGGGTCCTCCCCTCCCCCAGGGTCTTCAGTCTGGGACCTCTCAGTGCTGGGGACAAGACCCAGCTCCCCAGACTGCATCCTCTGGGTTTCGTGGCCCTGCATGGGCTGTTCCTTACAGGGCTGTGCTGGGGCAGGACAATGGGACCCTGGGGCTGGGTGGGGGACACAGTGCCAGCAGACACCTTGGGAGCCCCAGGAGGGCCAGGCAGCAGTCAGTGCACAGGAGGGCCGGGTGTCCTGTCCCCGTGTTTCCTCACCCCACCCTCACACCCCATGGCTGCGCCTCTTCCAAGTGAAACCCTAGCTGATTATCCCCGGGTATGTCCTTTAACAGGTGATGTGCTGTTCTTTCAAGATCAACAGTGCTCCCTGGAAGGAGGAGCCAATGACCTTGCTGAACTCCCTGTGTCAAAAGGCCTAGGGGTGTGTGCCAGGCTGGGCCATGCTCGACGCCTCTTCCCCACACGTCCTTGTGGTGCTCCCTGCCCTGGGAGGGAGGCCCGCCCTAGGAGAGGCC
>NW_003852603.1:2477871-2478263 GCF_000181295.1 Otolemur garnettii | reverse complement strand
AAGTGCTGGTGTGTAAATGTAACTGACTGAGGAAACACCATGAGAACCCAGGATGGCAAAGTCCTGGAGTGAAGGCAGCAGCTGCTCTGGTCCATCTTGGGAGGCAGGCCCACACTGGGAGGCCACACCATAGGCTTGGAGCTTGTGCCCAAGGTCATCTTTGCAAATTCAACCCACCAGTCCTTCCTCTGCACTTGTCGTCACATCAAGCCTCATATCGGGGATGGAGAAGTTTAGACTCCAGCGGTTGTGACATGCCTGGGGTTCTCTTCCTGTTCTAAGACAATCATTTTAGTTCATAAGGAAGAATATCACCCACAAGTCTGGTCATTCCAGCCCTGAGCAGGAGGTGACAGTCCTAGGACACACACAGGGCCCTCCCACAGTCCCTC
>NW_003852603.1:2477115-2477542 GCF_000181295.1 Otolemur garnettii | reverse complement strand
CAGCAGGTGCTCAGAAATCGGGGTTATGGGTGGAGCTGCCCTGCAGGGAGCTGCTCAGGCTTTTGCTCAGTTACACACAAGCGACTACCATCCAGACCGGGATTTCCTCTGAACCTGTCCCTTTCCTGACACGATTCTCCCCTCCTTGGGGAAGGTGGGGCTGTGCACATGGCTCCCCACATTCTCCCTGAGTGTCTGCTCTCCCTGTGGGCAGCAGGCAGGAGGCTGAAGGTGAGCAGGTTCATATCCTGGGCCAAGCCAAGGCACTGACTGTCCTGAAGCTACAGGTCTGTGGAGTCATGGACAGGAGGATCCTGACCAGGCCAAGGCTGGGAATGGGACGCCCCCTGAAGAGCTCTGTCTGCAAAACTAAGGTCACAGATCAGTGGTAAAAGATTGAGCCTGCAGAGGTGAGAACGCCTCACTC
>NW_003852603.1:2461485-2476113 GCF_000181295.1 Otolemur garnettii | reverse complement strand
AGTAACGCTGCCAGCAGCATCTTTCAGTCAATGACCAATTTAGCAGACGTCTCTGCACAAGCTCCCAGAAGTTCCCGGCAGACATGAGCCCCAATGGCCCATAGCGGAAGTCTGACAGTCACACACACTGCGCGGACCTCCTTTGTGCCCTGTCCCATCTCCCCACTGCCCCAGCAGTGATTCCGGGGACCACCTCCCACATAAACCACCTGCAGGTGCGCCTTTGTCTCAGGTACGTCTGCTTCTGGGTAGCCAGATCTGAACAGTTGCCTTTATGGAGAATGGACCATCTGTAGCATCACAAATGATGAAGGGGACCAATGAGGTGGTATAGGGGAGAGCAATTCCACAGAGGAGAGTCTGGGCCAAGACACAAGCGGGTGAATCAGTGTTAATGTCCATAGGAGGTGGTGACAGCCTGAGTTTTAAAGGGCCCCATCCTCTGAGCTCCAGCTCTAAAGCTGCCTAATTGTGCACAACCAGAGTCTCTCAAATGTCCAAAGGATGTGAAGGCTGCAGTCAGCTGGGACATGTAACCTGATGGCAGGAGCATGGGCCAGACTACACAGGGTGGAATCCTGCTTCTTCCTTTAGAAGCTCTGGAGCTTTGAAATATGTCTCTGACTTCTCTGTGCTCAGTTTCCTCATCTGTAAGATGGAGACAGTGATAGTTTCTACTAAGTGGTTATTGTGAGGCTCTAATCAGCTCTGGAGTGTTATGTTTATTTCTACATGTTCATTTTATCATTAGCTAATTTTGTTTGTGATTACCTCGGTGATCTCTGAGAGGCAGACCTCATGGCGTGAGGAGGATGAGAATATAAACACACAGAAGAAAACCCTAAAAGGAGGATGATAAATGCCTTTGGTGGACACAGAAGTGCTGTAGGACCCTAAGAAAGAAAGCCCCGCCCCTGGCTGCCTGGACCAGGGAGGGATTCATAAACAAGTTCATGTAGACCTAAACTTGAGGAGCAGGTATGATTTGGGGAGGCAAAACTTCAGGGTGCAGTGGGCAGGTACAGGTGACCTTTCCAGAAGGACAAGATCATGTTAGCCTGCACAGGTGTGTGTGCACAACATTGCAGTGTCCAGGGTCTCTACACCCAGTGGGGTGTCCAACCCACGTCCCACAAGCTGTATGAGATTCCATGAGGACTCTGCTCACCTGTGGTGGCAGATATTATCAAAATTATGCATGGACCTTTTTATTTTTTGGTTTGATTTTTGTTTTATTGCTCATCACCTTTCATTAGTGTTCACATATTTCATGGGTGGCCCAAGGCAACTCGTCTTCTTCCAATGTGCTACAGAGAAGCCAGAAGTGCAGACACTGGGTGAGGTGCAAAAGCAGGGGGAGCTCTGGGGGACCAGATGCCCGTGCTTCATGAGGCTGTGGCTCTCTGAGCACGTTGAGCCAGGAAAACAGACTCTGATGGTGAAGACCAGCAGAGCAGTGAGGACGGGAGTGCCCAGAGCAGACACACCAAGGGAGGGTCCAGAAAGGTGGTGGCTGAAAAATAAAGTGAGTCTTCTGTTTACTGAATTTGCTTATCAGTTCTAAGAGTTTTCTTAACAGAATCTTTGCTTTCCTACCTACAAGATCATGTCATGTACAAAGAGGGACAATTTGACATTCTCTTTTCCAATTTGAACATCTTTGACTTCTTTCTCTTGCCTGACTGTTCTGGCTGCAACTTTCAATACCATGTTGAATAACAGGAATGAGTGTGGGCATCCTTTCTTGTTCCGGGTCTCGGAGGAAAGTCTTCCGGGTTTTCCCCATTCAGCATGATACTAGTTGTCACTTGCCATAGATGGCCTTTATTATGTTCAGGTATGTTCCTTCTATGCTTCATTTTTTGAGACTTTTTAACATGAAAGGATGTTGAATTTATCAAATGCTTCCCCTATAACCATTGTGATGATCATATGGCTTTTGTCCTTCATTCTATTAACCTGATACACCACATTTATTGATTTGCAGATTGAACCATGCCTGCATCATTGGGTAGATTGCCCCTGATCATATTATATTACCTTTTTGGTATGTTGTTGAATTGAATTTGGTAGTATTTCGTTGAGGATCTTTGCATTTATGCTTAGTAGGTATATTGATCTATGTTTTTTGTTTGTTTGTTTGTTTGTTTTTTGCCTCCTCTCATTGCAGTGCTGGCCTTGTAGAATGAGGTAAGAAGAATTCTCTCCTCGACTTTTTGGAAGAATTCAAGGTGAACTAATAAAATGTCAGTTCTTAATAAGTTTAGTAGAGTTCAACAGTAAAACCATTTGGTTCTGGGCTTTTCTTTTTGGGGAGACTTTTTATCACTGGTTTCAGATTATTACTCATTATTAGTCTGTTCAGATGTTCTATTTCTCCCTGGTTTAATCTGCAGAGTTTTCACGTGTATGGGAATTTATTTATTTCTTCTAGGTTTTCTGATTTTAGGTTTATTTGGGGTTTTTGTGGTCTTTCATCAGCCATTGTATTTCTCTGTTTTCATTGGAAGGTCTTTTTTGTTGTGATTTTATTCATTTGGGTCTTGTCTCTTTTTTTCTTGATGTCTCTAGCTAGCACTTTATCAATTTTGTTTACTTTTTAATGAAAAATGTTTTCATTTTATTCTACTGATTTGTATTTTTTTCTTAGTCTCTGTTTTGTTTAACCCTGTCCTAATCTTTATTATTAATTTCCTTCTACTAATTTTTGGCCTAGTTTGTTCTTGCTTTTATATTTTCTTATGGTACATTAGATCTTTTACTTGAAATCTTTCTGCTGTTTTGATGTAGGTGTTTATTGCCACAAACTTCCCTCTTTGCACTGATTTTGATGTATCTCATGGATTTGGATATGTTGTGTCTTCATTTGCATTCGTTTCAAGAAATTTCTTTATTTCCTTCTTAATTTTTTGATTGACCCATGTTGTTGAGGAACGTGTTGCTTAATTTTCATTAACAAACTGTATTTGCACATTTTCCAAAGTTGCTCTGGTTATCAACTTCCAGTTTTATTGCATTGTGTTCTGAAGACATACCCTTGCCTGGGCATGGTGGAAAGCCCCTGTGTGATGGCAGGAATTGGAGCTTTGTGTGTACTGGTCCCTGCACAAACCCAAGTGCTCTGAAGAACTTAGCTTTCACCAGGGCCTGAACCAGACCACACCCAACCTCAGAACTCCAAGGAGCAGCACTTTGGGATGTGGTGGCACACAGCAGCTTGGGACTCAAGTTCTAGGCTGAAAGTCAGTAGTATGCTGTCATTTCAACAGTA
The DNA here is from genome assembly GCF_000181295.1 of Otolemur garnettii. Classification (NCBI taxonomy): domain Eukaryota; kingdom Metazoa; phylum Chordata; class Mammalia; order Primates; family Galagidae; genus Otolemur; species Otolemur garnettii. The sequence continues at coordinate 2,472,842 of NW_003852603.1, read as the reverse complement.
CACAAGACCTTCTCTAATGGCAGCAGACACTTGGCTTTGTGAACTTTGGTGAAAAATAAGCTTAAGCACAGGAAAGAGCAGACACCTGTTATGCAGAGTTTGCTACTTGAGAACACAAGCAGGATTTCCTAAGGCATGAGATATAAGATTATCATGGCCTATTAGAGATTACGTATTTTATTTCCATTTACCTGGAACATGCAGTCATCCATGTGCTCAGCCTTTGCAGAAGCAATTTGCAGTTGTACAATGGGTTGTCCAGAAGAGGAGGCTGAAATCTCAAAAGATGCAAAAAAAGAGGAGAGAGCAAGATGGTAGCTGAGTAACAGCTTCTTTGCAACTGGGCACAGTGAGATTCAGGAGAGAAGACTCCAGGCATCTCTGACTTGTGGGCTCTGCCCAGAAATATCCCTTTCGGAATGCAGGGAGACATTGAGAGACTTCTGGACCCCAGGAGGACAAAAGCAGTGGAGAAGTGGCAGGTAGTTGGGTTCGGTCTGAGGCTACTGCAGCTGTAAGTACAATAGCAGCAAAATTGCCGGTAGATAAGGCCTTCCCTGTGGGTTGTTTTGGTTTTTTGGACTTGGGCACCTAAGGAGAACTTGGGCGAGAATGCAGGTGACTTTAAGTGTTGTCCAGGGTCTGGGATTGAGCCACTGGGCCCCAGTGGGGCTAACATTGTTCGTCTGTGGGCCACATGTACAGCCACAGAGCAAGACTCAGACTGGGAGACCTTGGGTGACTGTGAGCACTGCCAAAGGCCAGGACTGAGACTCCAAGGAAGAGTTGGTAGGAGGAGGGCTGCCTTGTAGCCTCGGCCCTCAGGGGCATAGAGTAAGGTTATGGCCACCTGATAAGCCGGCAGCCACTTCAGGAGAGATCCCAGCAACAAGTGCTTTCCTGCGAAAGCTTCTGCTTAGCCAAGGTTAACGATTTAAAGTGTCTTTTTTGGGGAGGGAGGGGCAAGGAGAGATTCAGGCTCTCAACCCTGTGGGCAAAGAAATGAGCAGAGGCCTCCAGTCTCCATCTCATATAGCTGTATCAGCATTGGGATTAGCATCTCATGCCCTAGAAGCTCACCTGTTGCCCAACAATGTTCAGCGAGATATGTATACTGCTTTGTTTTTGTTTTTTTATTCAACATTTTCCCCCTAGAGTTTTCTTTCTTTCTTTCTTTCTTTTTTTTTTTTTTTTTTTGCTTTCCTCAGTTTTCTGGTTTAAATATAATTTTCCACTATTGCCTTCTTTAATAACAAGAACTTCATTTTTGCTAGTGTTTCTGCCTGTTATTTGGTTTTTCTCCCAATTTTATCCTGTAAGGTTTTCTGATTGTTTTGGTTTCATTTATAGTATCTTTGTCTTTCTTCCCTATTTGGTGGAGGTGGGGTACTATGTCTGCTCAGACTGGCAAAGAGCTGCTGACCTCAACAGAACTACCCAACCCAGCACTCCCAGAAGTTGAGGGGTTTTAAGGCATGGTTCAAAGTACCCTACTATATATCTTTATTACTTCTGTCTCCCTCTTTCTATGCCTTTCTTCTTTTTGTCAATATTCCCTTTTATTCACCCCCTTTCCTTTCTCTTTTTTCTTTTTTTATAAATCTTTTTTCCCTTCTTGCTCTTCAATCTTCTCATGATTTTAGTCCTAGACCAAAAGGACTCCTCAAAACCTTAGGCCAGAGGCAGGGTAACTTAAAGAGTAAGACAATGTGAAAGGAAAATTAGAGCAAGGAAACAGATAAAAACACATTCTGCTGAGGAAGAATCAGCAGAAAAAATTGACAGACATATGACTCATACTTATAAAAGGAGGCCATTACAGTTAATAGGTAAATAGGTTTCATACAAACTCTCAACTTAAGAACAAGTCTACAGAACCTATTTCATTCAGAACCTGGGGACTGCCTGTGTTGTAGCAATGTTAATTTTTTTAATTTTGTTAAATGTGTTATAGTTACACATGTATAAGATGTTAACCTTAGAGGAAAAGTAAAGGGCGCATAGGAACTCTCTCTACAATCTCTGGAATTCTTTTCTAAATCTAAAATTATTTCAAAATAATTTTTTAAATAGTATAAAACAGGGAGGAGAGATTATGAGTACAAAGTAGGGAGGGAGAAGCAGGGCTCTTTTTCATTTTTCTAGGATGGTCAGAGAAGCTCTGAAACCACTGTCCTGGTGTCTTCCCAGCAGAGCAGGAAGCCAGGGCTGGGTCACATCCAGAGGAGCCTGAGGACAGAATGGACAGCAGATACAAGGGGACCGAGGCAAGACCCTGGCAAGTTAGGGAAGAACACAGCATCAAAATCAACATGGCAGGGAAGGCAGAGATGAGGTCAGAGAGGAGTGCTGGGAGTGCTGGCAGGGTTCGCTCAGCCCTGGGGAGGACTCTGGGCTTTCTTATGTGACCCAAAAACCACAAGGCATGTGCTGCCTGGCCGTCGAGAAGGCAAGACCCAACCTGGTTTCTGAGAATAAAATGTAGATGAGAAGGACCTCAACCAAAGAGTGGGCACTAATGAGGAGGTTGTGGAGGTTCACAGAATGACAACTGTGAAATATAAAATATTGTAGGAACAGGGAGCAACAACAGATTAGTGAGCAAGTTAGAATTGTGGGACAATAACAAGGGCCTTCATGAAGTTCCTGGTCATGAGTCCAAGTAAAACCAAAGGTGGACATCTTGGAGAGATCTTATTGGGACAAGACACTGGTGGTTCTTGTTCATTAGATATTTCACCTATACCAGGGCCATTAATTAACACCTGAGGCCTATGGAGGAAGGGACAAAGAATTGTAGTGAAAAATGAAACAAACAAAAAAATCACTAAAGGCTTTAATATTCTAACACAGTTTTAAAGCATGTAAACAAAGCATAGAAAGAGGACCATCTCCCCATCTCAACCCTCATCAAGGGCACCTCAAAGAACCCCATTTTGGCACTGTTGGGATTTTCAGCCTTACCAGGTAAGAATGGTGATGTCCTATGAGGTTATGGAATCTGTGAGTGTGGACAAGTGGGAGGACTGCTGGACCCACAGAGAAGAAGAGTACCAAGATGTGGACCCTATGTGGTGACTGACTAGGGCACCTCACCACCCACATTTCTCTGAGAATTCCTCAAAAGGCCTGGAAGTAGAGTCTGCTCATTGAAGACTAATGGATGTAACTGTGGGAAGAATTCTAAACATGGTCCTTGCTCTGACTGGTAGCAGAGGAGAAAGTCAAAGAGATTGAAAACACAAGGGACCTGGCACACCACTGTTGGCATAAAGGCAGAAGAAGACACATGAGAAGAAATGTGGATGGTTGTCAGATGCCAAGATTGGATCCTGGTTCACATCCAGAAAAGAAAGGGACTCCAGTCCTAACACTGAGGAGTGGAATTCTAACAACCTGAATGAACTTGGCTGCAGATTTCTCTCTAGAACCTCCAGGCAGGAAATCCATCTGAATAAGACTTCCATTTCAGCCTTGTGATACCTGGAGCAGAAAATCCAGCCTTACTGGAAGCTATTTGTTAATGAATGAGTGTTGTTTTTAACTCTCAACGTGTTGGGGTGTATTATGCAACAAGAGAAAACCAGCACACAGGCCTTCATATGGGTTTTGCTCAGGAGCTGATGAGTTTCGGAACTAGGGCGTTTGTGCCTTTTGGGTGGCACTCAGAGAACTCAGTGAAGTGGGCCCTGTGAGATTAGCTTCTCTCAGAGGCACCAGTGTGCCTGGAAGTTGGGCTCACCCCTGTAGTGCTGGATGCAGTTGCAGAGATCTTTTCCCCAAATTTGTTGGGTTAAACCTTGATTATAATTCAATTTCAAAGTTACTATGTTATTTAACATAGCTCTATCTACTTTTACTTATTTATAGAAATTAATAAGAAAAGTTACAAGAACTCTCCAACACTTGAGAGTTAAACAATACCCACCTAAGCCATGAATTGAAACAAAGGCTCAAGGAAACAGAATACACAAAACTGAATGAAAATGAAAATATATGAAATGTGAAGGCCACTTGAATAGTTCTGAGAAGGACACATATAGCATTAGGTACTTACATTATTTAAAAAAAAAAAAAAAAGGAAAAGCTCAAATCAATAGTCTTAGTTCCTATCTTCAGAAACTTAAAAAAGAAGAGCAACAGGAACTGAAAGTACTTATGACACAGTCCGTGTTAAGAATAGGAATCAATGCCATGAAAATGCAGGAAGAGAATAAGGAAAATGAGTAAGACAAGAAGCTAGTTCTTAAAAAAAAAAAAAAAAAATCAGCAAACCTCTAGCCAGACTGAGAAAGATTGTAAGAGAAAAGAAATGGAGCACTAATATCAGATATAAACAGCAAATGTCACATCAGGCCTTGTAGTCATTAAAACAATAACTAATGAAAACTACCAAAAAATGTGATGCTCATCAAGTCAACCATGTATAACAAATGGAACAATTTCTCAAGAAGCACTCAAACTGAGCCCACATGAAATAGACAGCCTTAACTGCTTTATAACTATTAAAGAAATAGACTGAATTTGTATAAACAGCTCCCTTTCCCACCAAATCTCTAGGCCTAATGGTTTCACTGGAGATTTTTACCAAATTTATGGAATTAACACCAGCATTACACAAACTCTTCTAGAAAACAGATGAATAAGGTCACATCCCAAACAGTTTTATGATGCCCAGTATTCCCTGATCCCCAAACCAGACAAAGACACTGAAAGAAACAAAGAAACAAAGACAAAAATAGACTAATATCTCTCATGAATTTAAAAATAAAATTTGGACCCCCCCTCCAAATACCAGAAAATTGGATCCAGAAAGATATATAAAAAGAATTACACACATGACTGAGATTTATTCAATAATTCAAAACTCACAACCAGCAGATAACACTATTAGTGATCAATGCTAACATCACTGATGACAGGACAGATTAGATTGCATGCTAGCATGAAAAGAGCATACCACAGGATCATTCTGTAACACTTGTCAAAAAAACACACCATCTAAGTCTACTCATCACAAAACATCAGAAAAACCCAATGCAGGGATATTCCTCATCAATTCTCAAAAGACTCAAAGTCATAAAGGTCAAGGAAAGACTGAGGAACTGGTCCAGACTGAAAGAGTCATTACAGCTAAATGCAAGCATGGATCTGAATGGGATCTGTGTGCTATAAAGGACATTCCACACAATAACTCTGGAACAGAATCTGAGAAGTAAATGGGAAGACGTATTTAAATTGCCTTCTGATCACAGTCATGTAGAATGTCCTGACTTGTAGGAATACCCAATAACGTTATCTGGGCTGATGCATTATGTCAAGAATTTACTGTCAAATGGTTCGGGGGAAATGTTCTTTGTACTAAAACTTGGAACTTTTCTCTAATTTTAAAACTGTTGCCAAAAACTAATAAAAACTATATAAACACTATGTTAACCAGTTTGATGGAAGTGTTTCGGATTGTGTGTGAAAACACCACACTGTACCCCAGAAGTGCATTAATGTACATACTTACCATTCAATAAAAGAAGAAAAAAAAACTATATAAACAAATGAATAAATGAACAGAAGTAAAAAGCCTAAGGCAAACCTTATTTCTCCAGGAAGAAATTATACAGGTCTGATGGAACTGTAACAATGGTAATACCTCCAAATGATGACAATGACCACAACACCAGCATACAAAATAATATCTGTCTAAAGCTAAATCTATAGTGATAAAAAATTATAAAATACAAATAAACCATCAATGAACTCCACTAAAGTGTTCATAAAATCTCAGTTGTTTGGCTGTTTAAACAGCTGTCATGTTGACAATCCGAGGATTAAAATGGATTTTTATTTACCAGATCCACTTAATAGTCCTTCAGATCTTATTGTATTTTTTTAAAAATTGGTGGATATTGTCATGATGCTTTTAGAAGTGCATCTTGATTCATATTCGAATCATTAGTGGATCCTAGAGAAGCTTTTCTAGAAAAGAGCATCCAGAGTCCAGGTCAGTAACACCTGACCTGGAAAGAAGGAAGAAAGAATTATATGTTTTACCTGAAAGATACAGAAATTGAGTGTAAGTCAGTGAAAAAAAAAAAGACATGAGAACTTTATCAGTGCTAGTAAGAACAAAAAATATGTATACATGACTACAGTACAACGTTACTATTAAATGTAATTTGCCCCTAATTGCATAATGTATTATTTATCATTGTGGTTAAGTATCACAGCTTCTGGTTTTCTCATCCTATCCAATTATCCAACAACCCTGTACGAAGGTGTTCTGACAAGCACAGTCCACACGAAGGACCTCAACAATCACATACTACCGTGTAAACAAACAAACGGGCAATTTCCATGCAGGACTACTGGAACAAGTATACTTAAACAGGTCACTACTGAAACACACAGTAGGGCCATCTGTCCAAGTTTTCCATTCAATTCTGTAGACTTTTTTATGGAGGTGATATGTAAGTTGACGTCTAAAGGACAAGGGGAAAGTGTGCCAGATAGAAGAAGCAAAGGCAAAGAGCTGGAGGTGAGGCGGGACACTGTGGAATTCAAGTAGTCTAGTTTGGTGAGATGCAGGAGCAAAGGGGCAGAGAAAGGTATGCGGCAAGTGAGGAGGCTGAATAAATTCACAGGAACTACATTGATGTGTTTTTCCTACACTAAGGACTATGGAATTTTTTTCCCCCTGAGGGCAAAAGTGCACCAATGACAAGGTAAATGACTAATTTACTGTAACTGCTTGGCTAAGTGTTAACAGATGAATCTGGGGACTTTTGGTATTAAATCACTACATGAGCAGAACCCTGCCCTTTAAAAAGTGTGATGAGTTTTTTTAGAACACTTAGAATACTAAGTGTTCTTAGTATTTCTCTTCTCCACTTCCATAGAATTAAAATTTTAAGTGTGTTGTATGCTACCAACTTTTAAACACATAATCCTTTTTTTTATTAAATCATAACTGTGTGCATTAATGCATTTATGGGATACAATGTGCTGATTTTATATACAATTTGGATGCTTACATCAAACTCGTTAACATTGCCTTCTCCTCTCTTACTTAATTGTTGTGTTAAGACATTTATACTCTACTCTTAATAGATTTGACATGTACCCTTCCATTATGCACAATAGGTGAGATACCACTGGTTACCCCCCTCCACCTGGTCTCCCCGCTCCCCTCCCCCTCCTCCTCCCTCTTTCATTCTGGGCAGTAGTTGTGTTTTATCATTCATATGACAGTGTAAACACATGATCTTAAATGCATATATGAAGAAAGGAGTACTACCGTAATTAGGTGAATAGTCTACTGGCAAAGATTAAGTAAAAGTATTATGCTATCTGTATTATGACTAACATTACTTTGTCTGACCACAAATAGTTCAGAAAATTTGCTTGTAAAAGGGATAAATATAGGTGAGAGGCAGTTTTCAAACTTAGTTTCTTTATTATGTGATATTCTGGAATTGGAAACAAGGCAAAAATTATAAAGTTCTTTAAATGTAACTTTAATTTCTTTTCAGAAATTAGTACCAAGTTTTTAAAACAACTGATCACTTACAGTTGCACTTATCTACTTATTTATAAAATGTATGGTAATACATTTATGATACTGTGAATATCCTCCTCTAGAGGGTTATTTAAATTCTTTTTATAAAAGGTATTTTCCCTCTAAATGACCAGATAAGGGTTTTAAAAAGTATGTTGAACATAATGAATATATTGTGCTGATAATGATAATATGATATCCAATGCCATTATAAAAATTCATTGGCTCGGCACCTATAGCTCAACTGACTAAGGCGCCAGCCACATACACCTAAGGTGGCAGGTTTGAATCCCCAGCCCGGACCCGCCAAACAACAATGACGGCTGCAACCAAAAAATAGCCGGGTGTTGTGGCGGGTGCCTGTGGTCCCAGCTACTTGGGAGGTGGAGGCAGGAGACTCGCTTGAGCCCAGGAGTTGGAGGTTGCTGTGAGCTGTAATGCCACAGCACTCTACCCAGGGGGACAGCTTGAGGCTCTGTCTAAAAAAAAAAAAAAATTCATTAACAGGTTTTTTGATATTTTGAAAGACCTTTTCTATAACATTTTTATGACATCTTCAAGAAATACCCCTAAGCCCCCCAAATAAATAAAGACTCAGGGTGAAGGCTTGGAAAACAATATTTCAGTCAAACAGAATCCAAAAGAAAGCAGAAAGTGATTCTATTTGCGGACATAATTGACTTTAAGGCAATAGAAATAAAGAAAACCAAAGATGGATAATATATACTGGTCCAGGGAACAATACAACAAAACCTTCTGATTCTAAATATTTACACACTCAACATTAACAGTCCCAGATTCATAAAATGAACCCTAATTAATGTCAACAATACAACAACTTATACCGCTGTATTAGCTAGGAACTTTAACACTCCAATGACAGAACTAGACAGATCCTCTAAGCAGAAACTAAAGAAATAATGGATGTAAACATGACTCTAGAACAAATGGGCTTAACAGACAGCTACAGAATAGTTCACCACAATACTACTGAATACACGTTTCTATCATCAGCATACGAATCATTCTCCAAGATCAATCATATCCTAGGACACAAACCAAACTTCAACAAATTTAAAGGAATAGAAATTATGCCTTGTAGACTAACAAGGACTAAAAGTAGAAATCACTTCCAACAAAAACACCCATCCTCACACAAAGTCATGGAAACTAAAGAACCTTTTGCTGAACAATGACTGGGGAAAGGAGAAGATAAAGAAGGAAAACATTAGATTACTGGAACAAAATGACAATAAAGTAACAGGGTATCTAAAACTGCAGGATAAGGGGTGGAGCAAGATGGCACACCAGAAGGCCTGTTCAGCTGAGCTCTCCTAGCATGACTGGGGGAAAAGAGAGAATCCAGCCATACCTGGTTGCAGGGACCTTACCCAGAGTCATAACTCAGGGATCACAGGAAGGACGCTATGAGCTGGATACAGCCTGTGATCCAGAGCGGAAGAAATCTGATTCATTAAGCAAGTTATTCCAACCCACTGGGAACACCCCCTCTCCTCCCTTCCCCCCTGCCACAGAGGTCTGGGATGGGAGGAAACCTTTCTGGAGTCTTCAGCTTTAGGGGGAAGCTGCGCACTGAGTGGAAAGCTTAGAAGAGTGGGCAGACTTGAACAGTATACAGTAACAAGATATGAATACCGGTTGGAGTGGATTTTCAATAGGTTTGGTGGCTGGTGAGACAGCCATACTGAGAAGGTCTTGACAGCCAGAGGTCTGCCATGGTTAGAAGGTTATGAGAAGTTGTTAGCAGGGGCCTAAAGCATGGCCATCTTAATTGCACCTGCCAGGATCAGAACTCCACTGTTGGGACAGGCTGAGCGACTCCTGCATCCCACAGGAACTGGTATCAGACTTGCCCCTGAAGGACTCTGGAGAGCTTTAAGATCCCAACCCAGCAGAGTGTGAATGCTGAGAAAACAATCAGGTGATCACTAGGGCAAATAAGTTAGGAATAAGAACCATAGAGGTTGCCAACTGTGTTCTCTTTCTCCAAAAAAGACCACACCACCACCTGGTGTCCTGAAGACTTATTGCAACATATATATTCCTATTAAAGTTGGTCCCTTCTGATATATATATATATATATATATATATTTCCTTTAGTATTTTTTTATTTTTATGTTTTTCTTTTTCTTTACATTTTTATTCTTATTTTTTTCTTCTTTGACATGTTGCTTGCTAATTTGGTTGGTTGGTTCTATTCTTAACTTCCATTTTTGCTTTCTTTTGTTTTTCTTATCTGAACATGTACTTTATTTTCTTTTTTTCTTAAATCATAGCTGTGTATATTAATGCAGTCATAGGGTACAGTGTGCTGGTTTTATATACAATTTGAAATATTTTCATCAAACTAGTTAACATAGCCTTTATGTCATTTTCTCAGTTATTGCGTTAAGACATTTATATTCTCCATTTAGAAAGATTCACATGTACCCTTGTAAGATGAACCATAGGCGGGATCCCACCAATAACCCTCCCTCCACCCAACCTCCCCCCTCCCCGCCCCTCTTTCTCCCCTTTCCCCATATTCTTGAGCTATAATTGAGTTATAGCTTTCCTATGAAAGCTATAAATTAGTTTCATAGTAGAGCTGAGTGTGTTGGATACTTTTTCTTCCATTCTTGAGATCCTTTGTTAAGAAGAATATGTTCCAACTCCATCCATGTACACATGTAGGGGGAAAAGTCTCCATCTTTCTTCAAGGCTGCATAATATTCCGTGGTGTACATATACCACAATTTATTGATCCATTAATGGATCCATGGGCACTTGGGCTTTTTTGATGAGTTAGCAATTATGAATTGAGCTGCAATAAACATTCTGGTACAAATATCTTTGTTGAGGTGTGATTTTTGGTCTTTTGGATATATACCTAGCAAAGGAATTGTAGGATCAAATGGCAGGTCTATTTTTAGTTCTCTAAGTGTTCTCCAAACATCTTTCCAAAAGGAACGTATTAGTTTGCATTCCCACCAGCAGTGTAGAAGTGTTCCCTTTTCTCCACATCCACACCCGTATCTCTGGTTTGGAGATTTTGTGATGTGGGCTAATCTTACTGGAGTTAGATGATATCTCGAAGCAGTTTTGATTTGCATTTCTCCGATGATTAAGGATGATGAGTATTTTTTCATGTGTCTGTAGGCTATGCACCTGTCTTCTTCAGAGAAGTTTCTCAAGTCCCTTGCCCACCCTGAAATAGGATCACTTGTTCTTTTCTTGTTAATATGTTTGAGTTCTCTATGGATTCTGGTTATTAAACTTTTGTTGGAGTTATAGCCTGCAAATATCTTCTCCCATTCTGAGGGCTGTCTCCTTGCTTTACTTACTGTGTTCTTGGCTATGCAGAAGCTTTTTAGTTTGATCAGATCCCAGAAGTGTATTTTTGATGTTGCTTCAATTGCCCGAGGGGTCCTCCTCATAAAATATTCACCCAGGCTGATTTCTTTGAGTGTTTTCCCTACACTTTCTTCTAGTATTTTTATAGTTTCATGTCTTATGTTTGAATCTTTAATCCAGTGAGAGTCTATCTTAGTTAATGGTGAAAGGTGTGAGTCCAGTGTCAGTCTTCTACAGGTCACCAGCCAGTTTGCCCAACACCATTTGTTAAATAGGGAATGTTTTCCCCACTCAATGTTTTTAATTGGCTTGTCAAACACCAGATAACAGTAAGTAACTGGGTTCATCTCTTGGTTCTCTATTCTGTTCCATACATCTACCTCTCTGTTTTTGTGGCAGTACCATGCTGTTTTGATCACTATGGATTTGTAGTATAGTCTGAGGTCTGGA
>NW_003852603.1:2458490-2460880 GCF_000181295.1 Otolemur garnettii | reverse complement strand
ATATTGGCTGTGGGTTTGCTGTAGATGGCCTCTATCAGTTTAAGAAATGTCCCTTCTATACCAATTTTCTTAAGTGTTCTGATCATGAAGGGATACTGGATATTATCCATTTTTACTTTCATCAAGAGCAAAGACTCTTGTATTTTTGATCATGGTGTTTTAGCTTCAGTTATTCTATTTCACTTCTTTTCATTCTCTGTTTTAATAGAGACTCTTCTATTTTTCTCCTCTTTCTACAAAACTGCTCATGCAACAGCTAAGATATTGCCTCCTTTTTTTGGTCTTTCTTTCATTCATTTTTCCTTTTCCCTCTCTCTTTCCTTTATTTAATACAACTGAATTTTAATTTTTCCTTATCTGTTCTTATTATAATTCTTTCATTTTTCATTTTTCCTTATTTTGCTGAGTGCTGGGGTGGCAGGACTGTGGTCTGGCAGGTAGTTTATGGCAGTAGCCTGGCTCAAGGAGGGCAAGAGTTCATGATCTAGGGAGTCCTTCTACCTTCAGCCCTAGGAAGACAGTACTGGCAAGTCCACACTGTAGAATTTTTCTGTTTCTTTTTCATTTTTATTTATTTTTTTCCTTCTTGCTTTTTGTTTTTGCTCTTTTCTTTCTCTTCCTATTTTCGGCTGAGAAAGAGTTTGTCTTTCTCAGGCTTGTAAGGAGCTCCTGATTTCAAAGAACCCAACCAGCCCAGCCCCTCAAAATCCTTGAATTACAGGTGTGGCCTTAACACCCTGCCAATTTCTACTATCACTCTCATTTTCTCTTCCTGTCCTCATTCTCTCCTATTCTTCAATTCTTTTCTTCCATCCCTGTTCTCTTCTTTTTCTTTTCTTTTTCACTTTCCTTCCTTTTCCTGTTTTCTTTCTTTCTCTCATTTCTCCCTGCTTGTGCTTTACCTTCCTCTTCCTTTTGACCTAAGCCCTGAGACAAGGTAATATGAAGCAAAGGAGGAAGCAAGAAAGAAAAAGGAGGACAAGGAAGTGAGCAAGAAGAAAGAACATATGAGGAGAAAACAACAGAAAAATTAGGGCACCATGAAAAAACAAAACAGAGCAACTCCCCCATGGAACCATGAGGCAGCTACCACAGAAGACTCCATCTATGAAGAATTAATGGCTTTGATAAAAATGGAATTTAAAATATGGATGGTAAAGACAATAAAGGGAATGTATGAGAAAATGGAAAGGCAGAACAAAAGTCAGATGAGAAGCTCAGCACCTGTAGCATGGTGGTTACAATGCCGGCCACGTACACTGAAGGTGGTAGGCCCAGCCTAGGCCAGCTAAACAACAATGACAGCTGCAAAAAAAAAAAAAAAATAGCCAGGTGTTATGGCGTGTGCCTGTCATCCCAGCTACTTGGGAGGCTGAGGCAAGCAAATCGCTTGAGCCCAAGAGTTTGAAGCTGCTGTGAGCTATGATGCCACAGCACTCTACCAGGGGTAACATAGTAAGACTCTGTCTGAAAAAAAAAGTCAGATGAGAGATATGTAGAATATAGAAAGGATATGGTGAAGCTTAAGAAAATGAAAGAGACAATTAGAAAATGTAAACCTGAGGTGGAAATATCAAAAATAGGTTAGACCATGGAGAAGAAAGACCCTCAGAGCTATAGGACAAAGTTTTCAAGTTAACCCAGGTAGTCAAAGAGGCAGAAAAGAAGAGAGAGAAAGCAGAACCATCACTCAGAGAACTACAAGACTCCATGAAGTTTTCAAATATATGAATAATAAGGATCCCCAAAGGGAAAGAAGATTGTCCCAAAGGATTGGAAGCCCTACTACAGACTATCATAAATTAAAACCTCCCAAGTCTTAGTAAAGATCCTGACACACTCCTTTCAGATGGATAGCGAACCATTCCTAGGTCATCTCAGCAAATTCAGAGCTTCTCCAAGAGACTTTGTAATGAACCTGTCCAAAGTCAAGATGAAAGAAAAAATTCTGCAAGCAGCCAGAAGTGCCCAGTGACCTGCAGAGGCAGACCCATGAGGATGACAGCAGACTTTCAACTGAAACTTTCCAAGCCAGAAGAGAATGGTTATCCACCTTCAATTTCTTAAACAAAACAATTTTCAGCCCAGAATTCTGTATCCTGCTAAACTAAGCTTCAAAATTGATGGAGAAATCAAATATATTGTGGATATACAAACACTGAGGAAATTCGCCACAACAAGACCACCTCTACAGGACATATTTAGACATATTCTCAACACTGACCATCACAATGGACTACCAGCAAAATAAACATTCACAAGCTAAAGGTCAAAACTTAGCTTCCACAATGGTGCAAAAGATAAAACTGTAGAATGGAGTTTCACAAAATAAGATGAATACAACTCCACCACACTTATCCATTCTCTCAATAAATGTTAATGGATTGAAT
>NW_003852603.1:2457907-2458470 GCF_000181295.1 Otolemur garnettii | reverse complement strand
ATTGAAGAGGCATGGGTTGGATGACGGAATAAAAAAAAAGCACAAGGCATTCATATGCTTTCTCCAGAAGACACATCTAACCATGAGGGAAAATAAAGACTCAGGGTTAAGGGATGGAAAACAATATTTCAAGCAAATGGAAATCAAAAGAAAAGGGTTGTGATCTTATTTTCAGATACAAGCAGATTTAAAGCAACTAAAGTCAAAAAAGACTAAAGTCCAGAAGTCCCAAAATAGTGAGAATCACTATTGTGATTGGTTCTCCTCATAAAATTTTTGCCCAAGACAATTTCTTCAAGTGTTTTTCCTACACTTTCTTCTAGTATTTTCATATTTTCATATCTTAAGTTTAAATCTTTAATCCAGTGAGAGTCTATCTTAGTTAATGGTGAAAAGTGTGGGTCTAGTTTCAGTCTTCTATAGGGACGCCATCCAGTTAGCCCAGCACCATTTGTTAAATAGGGAATCTTTTCCCCACTCAATATTTTTAATTGGCTTGTCAAAGATCAGATAACAGTAGGTGGCTGGATTTGTCTCTTGGCTCTCTATTCTGTTCCACACAT
>NW_003852603.1:2455149-2456023 GCF_000181295.1 Otolemur garnettii | reverse complement strand
TTTGTTCTAAAAATTTGGTAATTTCCTTCTTGATCTCGCCTCTGACCCATCTATCATTCAGCATAAGGTTATTTAGCTTCCATGTTTTTGTATGAGTCTGCAGATTCCTGTTGTTGCTGAGTTCAACTTTTATTCCATGATGGTCCGAGAAGATGCATGGAATAATTTGTATTCCTTTAAATTTGCTGAGATTAGATTCGTGGCCCAAGATGTGATCAATTTTGGAGTATGTTCCATATACTGATGAGAAAAATGTGTATTCAGTTTTCTTAGGATGAAATGTTCTGTAGATGTCTGATAAGTCCAGAAGTTGAATAGCTAAATTTATGTCTAAGATTTCTTTGCTAAGCTTCTTATTGGAGGATCTATCCAACACTGCCAAAGGAGTGTTAAAATCTCTGACTATGATGGAGCTGGGGAAAATCAAGTTGCTCATGCCAGTTAGAGTCTCTTTTATAAATTGAAGTGCATCCTGGTTGGATGCAGAGATATTGATAATCGAGATCTCATCATATTGAGTATTGCCCTTAACAAATACAAAGTGGCCATCTGTATCTTTGGTTACTTTTGTTGGTTTAAAACGTATTGTATCTGTGAATAAAATTGCAACACCTGCTTTTTTCTGCTTTCCATTAGCCTAGAATATAGATGACCATCCCTTCACCCTACGTCTATATTTGTCTTTTAAGGTAAGATGAGATTCTGGGAAGGTTAATACCTCCTTCCCCACCTTGCACCCAGTCACTCGTAATCCCCCAGGTCTTGACCCTATTCACTCCAGTAGGCAACTGTTCCCGGGAATTACAACTGCCAAAATCACCCAGAAATCTGGGTCTGGCAGGGGGGTCTTGCGTGTTTAAATTAGGCTGTGAAC
>NW_003852603.1:2433947-2454543 GCF_000181295.1 Otolemur garnettii | reverse complement strand
TTGTTTGCATGGAGTAAACTGCGAGCCCTTCTTGTGGGGGAGAGGACTCCTGTCCACTTGGTGGTAGATTTTGTACCTTTTGATTGTATTTTTGGGGTCACAACTCACCTCAGGAAGGTTGAAGTGCGCTCTTCAATCTTCTTTCTTGGCTCTGCTCCAAATTATCAGCTCTCTTGCTAAACTTCTGTCCTTTAAGCCTCCTTCTGGACCGGAGCTTCTGTAAAAAGCTGGCTGCAGTCTGCCATCTTAGCTCCACCCCAGAATCAATTTTTTTTTAAGGTGAAAGGTGTGGGTCTAGTTTCGGTCTTCTACAGGTCGCCAGCCAATTCACCCAGCACCGTTTGTTAAATAGGGAGTCTTTCTCCCACTGAATGTTTTTGATAGGCTTATCAAAGATTAAATGATGATAAGTAGGTGGGTTATCTGCTGGTTCACTATTCTGTTCCATACATCAACCTCTCTATTTTTGTGCCAATACCATGATGTTTTGATCACTATAGATTTATAGTATAGACTGAAGTTTGGTAGCATGATTTCTCCTGATTTGTTTTTGTTTCTGAGTAATGTCTTGTCTATTAGAGCTTTTCTCTTATTCCATATAAAATGAAGTACTATCTTTTCCAAATCCTTAAAGTATGATAATGGTGCTTTAATAGGGATTGCATTAAATCTGTATATTGCTTTGAGTAATATGGACATTTTAACAATGTTGAGTCTTCCTAGCCATGAGCATGGTATGTTTTTCCATTTGTTAACATCTTCTATTATTTCTTTTCTTAGAGTTATTTCTTTTCTCAGAGTTTCATAGTTCTCTTTGCAGAGATCTTTCACCTCTTTTGTTAGGTAAATTCCCACATATTTCACCTTCTTTGGTACCACTGTACAAGGGATCGAGTCCTTGACTTTTTCAGCTTGAGTGTTGTTAGTATATATAAAACCTACAGATTTTTAAATATTGATTTTGTATCCTGAGTTGTTGTAGTTGAGTCTCTGGGGTTTTTCAAGTATAAGATCATATCATCTTCAAAGAATGAGAGTTTGATCTCTTCTGACCCTATGTGGATACCCTTGATGGCCTTCTCTTGCCTCATTGCAATGGTTAAGATTTCCATTACAATGTTGAAAAGCAGTGGAGACAATGGGCAACCTTGCCTAGTACCTGATCTGAGTGGAAATGTTTTCAATTTAACTCCATTCAATATGATATTGGCTGTGGATTTGCTATAGATGGCCTCTATCAGTTTAAGAAATATCCCTTCTATATCTATTTCCTTAAGTGTTCTGATCATGAAAGGATGCTGGATATTATCAAAAGCTTTTTCTGCATCTATTGAGAGAATCATATAGTCTTTGTTTTTTATTTTGTTTATGTGATGTATTATATTTATAGATTTACATATGTTGAACCAATCTCGAGACCCTGGGATAAAATCAACTTGTTCAGCTCAGCTCCTGTAGCACAGTGGTTATGGCAGGGTGGTGGGTTCGAGCCTGGCCCATACCAGCTAAACCAACTTGGTTGTAGTGTATAATTTGTTTTATATGTTGTTAGATTCTGTTTGCTAAGATCTTATTGAATATTTTTGCATCTATATTCGTTAAAGATATTGTTCTATACTTTTCTTTCCTTGTTGGGTCTTCACCTGGTTTAGGTATCAAGGTGATATTTGCTTTGAAGAATGAGTTGGGAAGTAGTCCTTCTCTTTCAATTTTTTGGAAAAGGTTATTTAATATAGTTGTTAGTTCCTCTTTAAAGGTTTGGTAGAATTCTGATGTGAAGCCATCTGGTCCCAGACTTTTCTTGGGAGATTTTGTACAGTTGATGCTTTTTCAGTACTTGATATAGGTCTATTCAACATTTCCAATTCTTTCTTGCTGAGTCTAGGG
Source organism: Otolemur garnettii (assembly GCF_000181295.1). Lineage (NCBI taxonomy): Eukaryota > Metazoa > Chordata > Mammalia > Primates > Galagidae > Otolemur > Otolemur garnettii. The sequence goes on along the minus strand of NW_003852603.1, from coordinate 2,452,656 downwards.
AGATGGCATGCTTCCAGGTATTGGTCTATTTCCTTCAGGATTTCATATTTCTGAGAAATAGTTTTTTTGTAGTGTTCATTAAGGATTTTTTTAATTTCTGAGATGTCTATTGTTGTTTAACCTTTGTCATTTCTGATTGATGATGTTAAGGGTTTTACTTTTCTGTTTGTGGTTATGTTAACCAAAGTTTTATCAATTTTGTTAAACTTTTCAAAAAACCAACTTTTTGATTCATGATCTTCTGAATGATTCTTTTGTTTTCAATTTCATTTAATTCTGCTCTAATTTGGGTTATTTCTTTTCTTCTGCTGGGTTAGGGTTGGAATGTTCTTCCTTTTCCAGTTGCTTGAGATGGCCCATTAAGTTGTTGACTTCTTCTCTTTCTGTTCTCTTGAGGAAGGCTTCCAACACTATAAATTTCCCTCTTAGGACTGCCTTTACCATATCCCACAGGTTCCAATAATTCGTGTCTTCATTATCATTTTGTTCCAAAAATGTGGTAATTTCCTCCTTAATCTAATCTATGATGCAGCTATCATTCAGCATAAGATTATTTCGTTTCCATGTCTTTGTAGGAGTATGAATATTCCTGTTGTTATTAAGTTCAACTTTTATTCTGTGATAGTCCGAGAAAATACAGGAATAATTTCTATTCTTTTAAATTTGCTGAGGTTAGACTTCTGACCTAAGATGTGATCTATTTTGGAGGATGTTCCATGAGCTGATGAGAAGAATGTGTATTCAGTTTTGTTGGGATGAAATGTTCTGTAGATGTCTGCTAAGTCCATTAGTTCTAGGGTCAGATTTAAGTCTAAAATTTCTTTGCATAGTTTGAATCTATCCAAAACTGCCAAAGGGGCATTAAAATCTCTGAGTATTATGGTGCTGGAAGATATCAAATCATTCATGTCTGTTAGGGTCCCCTTTATAAATTGAGGAGCATTCAGGCAGGGCACATACATGGTAATAATTGAAATCTCTTCATGTTGAGTGTTTCCCTTGACAAATATGTAGTGACCATCTTTCATTACTTTTGTTGGTTTAAAGCCTATTGTACCTGCGAATAAAATTAAAACTCCTGCTTTTTTCTGATTTCCATTTGCCTGAATTATAGATGACCATCCCTTCACCCCACGTCTATTTTTATCCTTTAAGGTAAAAAGAAATTTTTGTATGCAGCAGATATTTGGTCTCCAAATATCTGTTTATGTATCCAGTCAGCCAACCTGTGCCTCTTTAAAGGATGATTTAAACCATTCACATTAATTGAGAGAATTGATAAGCCTGATGATATCTTAGGTGTCAAATTTTTAGAAGGTCCAGTGGATGTTTTTTAATCCATTCAGCATTGTGGAAGTTGGGTTTTGATCAAAAATTTCTGAGTGAGCTTACTTTGGTGGTAGAGCATTGTGTTGGTCATTGTGGAGGATGGACATAAGACTATCCCAGAGACATACCACATGCATGAACACATCCAAAGTCAGAAAACTCTGCTGACAGCCTCTGCTCCCAACAGCATAACTAAAATGCCCTTCGGAAAAAAAAAATAGGATTGGAGCAAGATAGTGGCCAACTAACAGCTTCCTTGCAACTGGGCACAGTGAGTCCAGGGAGAGGAGACTACAGGCATCTTTGGCTGGTGGGATTGGCCCTGAAACATCCCTCTGGAGACACAGGCAGTCAGCGAGGGACTTCTGGACCACATAAGGAGGACAAAAGCAGTGGAGAACTGTCAACTGTTTGTGTGTGTTTGTTCCATCTAATCCCACCAGTAGCAGCAAGTTCAGCAGCTGCAAGATTGTAACCTGGAAAGGCCTTACCTGTGAGCTGTTTTGGTATTTTTCTTGGGCTTGGCACTCAGTTGAACTACATTGGGAGAACTTGGGCAAGAGAAGGATGTTAAGCATCGTCTAGGGCCCCAGACTGACCGGCTGAGCTGGACAGAGCTAATAGTGTTCAGCTGTGGGCCGGGAGGAGCCATTGTGGAAGAACTGCCCCAGCAAGCTCTGCCCCCAGGGTCACAGAGTAAGGATCAGGCAGGAGTGAGTAATCCAGTGACTAAGCAGCCTAAAGGCAGGGACTAGACTCCTTGCAGCCTTGGCCCTCTGGGGAATAGTGTGAGATCGGTTTTGGCACACTGAGTAAGTGGATAGCCATTTCAGGAGTGATCCCAGCAACACGTGCTTTCCCAGGAAAGTTTCTGCTTAGCCCAGGTTGGCAGTTTAAAGTGCCTTTTAATCTGGCTGAGGTGAGATTTAGGCTCTCCACCTAACGTGGTTTGAGAAATCAGCAGTGCCCTCCAGTCTCCATCTCTCTACAGCCGTATCAGCATTGTGATTAACATCTCATACCCCAGAAGATCATCTGTTGCCCAGACAATATTCACCAAGATACACTGTTGGTTTTGTTTGGTTTTTTTTTCCCCCCCTTTGGTCTTTGTTTTTGTTTGTTTTTGTTTTCTTTCATGTTTTATTTTTAATTTCAACATTTTCCTTATAGATTTTTCTTTTCTTTTCTTTCTTCATTTTTCTAGTTTAAATATAAATTTTCCATTGTTGACTTTTTTAACAATTAGAACTTCATTTCTGCTAGTGTTTCTACCCCTATTATTTGGCTTTTTGCCCAATTTGATCCTGTAAAGTTTTTTGTTTGTTTGTTTTGGTTTGATTTATAGCATTTTTGTCTTTCCTCTCTACGTGGTGGAGGTGGGGTACTGTGTCTGAACAGGCTAGCAAAGAGCTGGTGACCTCAAGGGAACAACCCAACCAGGCACCCCCAGAGGTTGGGGGTTTCTAAGGTTGGGTCAAAGTACCCTACTATACACCTATATTGCTCCTGTTTCCTGCTTTCTGTGCCTCTCTTCTTTTGTTAATATTCCAATTTACCCACCCCCTCTCCTTTCTCTTTTTTCTCCCCTCCCACCTTTTTTTTCTCTTCCTGATCTTCAATCTTCTTATCCTTCTGGTCCTGTACCAAAAGGATTCATCGAAACCCTAGTCCAGAGGCACAAGAAGTTAAAGAGCAAGAGGAAGTGAAAGGAAACTCAGGGCAAAGAAGCAGATAAATCAGTCATGAGGAAGAACCAGCAGAAAAATCCTGGCAACATGAAAAACCAGTTCAGAGCAAACTCCCCCCCTCCCAAGGGACCATGAGGTAGTTACTGCAGAGGACTCCACCTATAAAGAAATATTAGAAATGACAGAAAGGGAATTTAGAATACAGATGATGAAAACAATGAAGGAAATGATAGAAAATAACCAAAAGCAAATCCAAAAGCAGAATCAAATAAGAGATGAATGATATGAATATAGAAAGGATATAGGAGAGCTGAAGGAACTGAAGCAGTCAATTAAGGAACTTAAAGATGCAATAGAAAGTATCAACAACAGATTAGACCATGCAGAAGAAAGAATCTCAGAGGTAGAGGACAAAGCTCTTGAGATATCTCAGATACTTAAAGAGGCAGAAAAGAAGAGAGAGAAAGCAGAACGTTCACTATCAGAATTGTGGGACTATATAAAGCATTCAGACATATGAGTTATAGTATCCCAGAAGGGGAAAAAGAATGCCCCAGGGGAATGGAAGCCATACCTGAGAATATTATAAATGAAAATTTCCCAAATATCACCAGAGATTCTGACACACTCATTTCAGAGAGATATTGGATCCCAGGTCACCTCAACTCTAACCAAGCCTCTCCAAGACACATTGTGATGAACTTGTCCAAAGTCAAGACAAAAGGAAAGATTCTTCAAGCTGCCAGGAGTAAGCGCCAGTTGACCTACAGGGGCAAATCCATCAGGGTGACTGCAGACTTCTCCAATGAAAATTTTCAAGCAAGAAGACAATGGTCATCTACCTTTAATCTACTTAAACAGAAATTTCCATCCCAGAATTCTATATCCTGCTAAGCTAAGCTTTAAAATTGACAGAGAAATCAAATCATTTACTGATATACAAACATTGAGGAAATTCACCACAACAAGACCAGGTCTACAGGAAATACTTCAACCCATTCTACACACTGACAATTACAATGGATCAACAGCAAAGTAAGAACTCAGAAATTAAAGGAGGGGCAGCAGGAGGATGGATGGAGGGAGGGTGAATGGTGGAATCACATCTATGGTTCATCATGGTTATATCACGTCTATCATGGTTATAAGGGTACATGTTAATCTTTCTAAATGTAGAATATAAATGTCTTAACACAATAACTAAGAAAATGACATGAAGACTATGTAACCAGTTTGATGAAAAATTTTCAAATTGTATATAAAAGCAGCATGCTGTACCCCATGACTATATTAATGTACACACCTATGATTTAATTTTTAAAAAAAGAAAGAAATTAAAGGACAGAACCTAACTTCCACAATGATAGAAAAGATAAAACTAAGCAATGGACTCTCACAAAATAAGATGAATAGAACATTACCACACTTATCAATTATCTCAATAAATGTCAATGGCTTGAATTCCCCACTGAAGAGGCATAGATTGGCTGACTGGATTAAGAAACACAAGCCATCCATTTACTGTCTGCAGGAAACACACCTCACGTCGAAAGACAAATTGAAACTCCAAGTTAAGGGTTGGAAGACAATTTTTCAGGCGAATGGAATTCAGAAGAAAAGAGGAGTTGTGATCTTATTTTCAGATACATGTGGTTTTAAAGCAACTAAAGTCAAAAAAGACAAAGTCAGTCACTTTATATTGGTCAAGGGAAAAATACAAGAAGACATTTCGATTCTAAATATTTATGCACCTAATTTAAATCCTCCCAGATTCTTGAAACAGACATTACTCAGTCTGAGCATTATGATATCCTATAATACCATAATAACAAGGGATTGGCTCAGTGCCTGTGGCTCAAGTGGCTAAGGTGCCAGCCACATACACCTAAGGTGGCAGGTTTGAATCCAGCCTCAGCCCACCAAACAACAATGACGGCTACAACCAAAAAATAGCCGGGCATTGTGGCAGGCACCTGTGGTCCCAGGTGTTGGAGGTTGCTGTGAGCTTTGATGCCTCGGCACTCTACCCAGGGGACACCTTGAGGCTCTGTCTCAAAAGAAAAAAAATAAAAAAAAATAACAGGGGATTTTAACACTCCTCTTACAGAGCTGGACAGATCCTCTAAAAAGAAATTAAACAAAGATATAAGAGACCCTACAACACCTGTGCTTGATCGACATATATAGAACACTCCATCTCAAAGATAAAGAATACACATTCTTCTCATCATCCCATGGAACATTCTCCAAAATTGATCCTATCCTAGGACACAAAACAAACCTCAACAGAATCAAAGGAATTGAAATTTTACCTTCTATCTTCTCAGACCAAAGGCACTAAAGGTGGAACTCAACTCCAACAAAAATGTTCAACCCCACACAAAGGCATGGAAATTAAACAACCTTATGCTGAATGACAGTTGGGTGGAGGAAGAAATAAAAAAGGAAATCATTAACTTCCTTGAGCACAACAACAATGAAGACACAACCTCCCAAAACCTGTGGGATACTGCAAAAGCAGTCCAGAGAGGAAAATTCATCCTTTAGATGCCTACATTCGAAAAACAGAAAGATAGCACATCAACAAACTCACAAGGCCATTCTATGGAATTGGAAAAAGAAAAACAATCTAAGCCTAAACCTAGCAGAAGGAAAGAAATATTCCAAATTAAATCAGAGATTAATGAAATTGAAAGCAAAAGAATCATTCAGAAAATTAATGAAACAAGGAGTTGTTTTTTTGAAAAAATAAATAAGATAGATAAACGTTTGGCCAGACTAACTAAAAATAGAAAAGTAAAATCTCTAGTAACCTCAATCAGAAATGATAAAGGAGGAATAACAACAAATGCCACAGAGATACAAGATTATCTCTGAATACTACGAGACACTCTATGCCCAGAAATTTGACAATGTGAAGGAAATGGATCAATATTTAGAATCATACCCTCTCCCTAGACTTAGCCAGGAAAAATAGAGCTCCTAAACAGACCAATTTCAAGCACTGAGATTAAATAAGCAATAAAAAATCTCCCAACAAAAAAATTCCCTGGTCCAGACAGCTTCACACAAGAATTCTATCAAATCTTCAAAGAAGAGCTTATTCCAATACTGTAGAAATTATTCCAAAACATTGAGGAGGAAGTAAATCTTCCCCAACACATTCTACAAAGCAAACATCACCGTGATACAAAAACCAGGAAAAGACCCAACTAAAAAGGAGAACATCAAACCATTTCAGTAATGAATATAGATGCAAAAATTCTCAACAAAATCCTAGGCAATGGATTACAACTTATCATCAAAAAAGTCATACATCATGATCAAGTAGGTTCCGTCCCAGGGATGCAAGGCTGGTTTAACATACACAAGTCCATAAATGGTATTCACCATATCAGCAGAAGCAAAAACAAAAACCATATGATCCTCTCAACAGATGCAGAAAAAGCATTCAATAAAATTCAGCATCCTTTTCTAATTAGAACACTGAAGAGTATAGGCAGACATGGCACATTTCTGAAACTGATCAAAACTATCTATGAGAAACCCACAGCTAATATTTCACTGAATGGAGTAAAACTGAAAGCTTTTCCTCTTAGAACTGGAACCAGACAAGGTTGTCATCTGTCACCATTACTATTCAACATAGTGCTGGAAGTTCTAGCCAATACAGTTAGGCAAGAGAAGGAAATAAAGGGCATCCAAATGGGAGCAGAGGGGGTCAAACTCTCCCTCTTTGCTGATGATATGATCTTAGAGAACCCCAAAGACTCAACCACAAGACTCCTGGAAGTCATCAAAAAATAAAGTCATGTCTCAGGATATAAAATCAATGTCCACAAGTCAGTAGCCTTTGTATATGCCGATAACAGCCAAGATGAGAGGCTAATTAAGGACATAAGTGTCTTCACCATAGCTTCAAAGAAAATGAAATACCTAGAAATATACCTAACAAAAGAGGTGAAGGACCTCTATAAAGAAAATTATGAAACCCTAAGAATGGAAATAGCAGAGGATATCGACAAATGGAAGAGCATGCCATGCTCATGGCTGGGAAGAATCAACATTGTTAAAATGTCTATACTTCCCAAAGCAATCTACAGATTCAATGCCATCCCTATTAAAATACCAACATTTTACTTTCAAGACTTAGAAAAAAATGCTACTTCATTTTGTATGGAACTAGAAAAAAACCCTTATAGCTGAGGCAGTTCTTAGTAATAAAAACAAAGCTGGAGGCATCAGCATACCAGATTTTAGGCTGCACTACAAGACCATAGTGGTCAAGACAGCATGGTACTGGCAGAAAAATAGAGGCTTAGACATTTGGTGGGACTGAAAACTAATACAACCTTTTTGGAAGGAAGTATGGAGAACCCTCAAAGAATTCAAGCTAGACCTCCCATTTGATCCTGCAATCCCATTACTTGGCATCTACCCAGAAGGGAAAAAAATCCTTTTATCATAAGGACACTTGCACTAGAATGTTTATCGCAGCTCAATTTACAATTGCCAAAATGTGGAAACAGCTTAAATGCCCACCAACCCAGGAATGGATTAACAAGCTATGGTATATATATACCACGGAATACTATTCAGCCATTGAAAAAGATGGAGACTTTACATCCTTTCTATTAACCTGAATGGAAGTGGAACACATTATTCTTAGTAAAGCATCACAAGAATGGAGACGCAAGAACCCTATGTATTCAATTTTGATACAAAGACAATTAATGACCTAGTACATGGTGGGGTGGGGTGGGGGAAGGGGAGAGCAGAGAGAGAGAGAGAAGGAGGGAGGGGGTGGAGGAAAGGAAGAGCAGAGAGAGGGAAGGAGGGAGGGGGTGGGGTCTCAGTGTGTGACATACCTCTTGGGAGCAAGACACAATTGTAAGAGGGACTTTACCTAACAAATGCAATCAATGTAACACAGTTTCTTGTACCCTCAATGAATCCCCAACATTAAAAAATAAATAAATAAAATAAAAAATTGTCTTATTGATAAATTAAATAATGGAGCATCATGAAGTCTGTGGTGACTTACACTGATATATGATACATACCTCAGATCTATGGCAGTTCTAGTGATATGACTAGCATTTCAATAAATTTTAGTTCTTAAAAGTAGTATGGAAAAAGAAGGTTAAAATAACAAATTTTTAAAACCAAGTAATTCTTACTTTGATTTTCAAAAAACTTTAAATCAAAAAGAAATTCAGGATTCAAATGAGTAGATTAGTCTCATTTTTTTTCAATATAGGGAGTTATGAAATATGTAAAAATCAGATATTTCCAATGTTTAGTAGTAATACTTAATACATGTACTATTATAAATTTTAAAATAACAAATAAATCTGATCTTTTACAATTTCCTATCAACAGAAATGCTTTTGTTTGAAAGGAGGGAGAAGACATTTTACCTGAGATTAAGTCCTAATACTCTAAAATCTCTCAACGTGGTCAGGCTGGGCAGGTAAACATTTTTAAGGATGGAGAGCAAAGAGAGAGAGAAGGAGGGAGAGGTGGAGGAAAGGAAGAGCAGAGAGAGGGAAGGAGGGAGGGGGTTGGGTCTCAGTGTGTGACATACCTGAATATGTCTGCTACATCATAGGTATTTAGGTTATGTTTGATGAATGAATGCAGAGAAAGGATAAAGAGTGCAGGATTTTAAAGGCTCATAATGTAAAACAGCAGTTCTATAACAGTAACAATCATTTCCTTGCTATTTTTTATTTTCATAACACTAAATTATAATGATTAATTTATATTTTGCATAAATTTAATAAATATGTATGTATAAAAACATGTATATAATAAAAGTTACATATAATAAAATCTGCAAGAACAGATAAAAAGATTTCCTTTACTTCTCATAAGCTTTAAGTTGGCAGAAGATTCCAATCCACAAAAAAATAAAAATAAATTGACAGAAAGTAAGCAATTATGTCTTTCTGTGCAAGATGCATATTCCTACTCTTCCCAAGAATTATTTGTTTTTTTCTTTTTATTTATTTGTTATTAAATCATAACTTTGTACACTGATGGGGTTCAGGGTACTGCTTCAATATACAATGTGAAATGCTTACATTGAACTAAGTAACACATCCGTCACAATTATACTCATTTCTTAATAGTTTTGAAATGTACCATTGCATGGTGCACATTAGGTGATGTCCCCCCAAATACCTTCCCTCCTCCCGTGTCCCCCTCCCCTCCCCCCTCTCTCTCCTCTTCCCTTTTACTTCCTGGACTATAGTTATGTTTTGCCATTCATATGAGTGTATAGGTGATTATATATTGATTTCATACTAGTACTGAGTACATTGGATACTTTTTTTCCATTCTTGACATACTCTACTAAGAAGAATATGTTCCAGCTCCATCCAGGTGAACATAAAAGATGTGAAGTCTCCATCTTTTTATGGCTGCATAGTATTCCATGGAGTACATATACCACAATTTGTTAATCCATTCATGGGTTGATGGGCACTTCGGCTGTTTCAATGTCTTGGCTATTATGAATTGGACTGCAATAAACATTCTGGAGCAAACATCTTTCTTGTAAGATAATTTTTGATCATCTGGTATAAACCTAGTAGAGGAATTGCAGGATCGAACAGCAGGTCTACTTAAGTTCTTTGAGTTCTCCAAACTTCTTTCCAAAAAGGTCGTTTTAGCTTGCATTCCCACCAGTGGTGTAGAAGTGTTCTCTACTCTCCACATCCACAAAAACATCTGTAGTTTGGGGATTTTGTGATGTGGGCTAATCTTACTGGAGTTAGATGATATCTAAAGTGGTTTTGATTTGCATTTCTCTGATGATTAAGGATGATGAGCATTTTTTCATGTGTTTGTAGGCCATGTGCCTGTCTGCATCAGAGAAGTTTTTGTTCAAGTCTCTTGCCCACATAGAAATGGGGTTATTGAGCCCGGACTGCAGCCTGTGGTCCCCGCGGGGCTCAGGAGAGCGGGGACCTGGAGCCTGGCACTTTGCCCCGAACCGCAGATAGGTGATGGCACGGGGCCGGGGATGGGGAGGCTGGCAGGGGGTCCGGATCTTGTAGTCAGTTCGGTACATGGAACATGTCATTTGAGTACTTTTTGGAATTACAGAGCCAAGCGGGCACTAAGACATAGAAACAGTTGGTAGCTGCAAACAGCTCTAAGAAACAGGTTTCTAGACCACCTGCCCAAAGCCCAGGTGTTGCAGATAAGCACAGGTCTTTGGAAATGTCAGCCAAGATCCAAGTACCATTTTTACGGCAGGTTGTCCCCCTCTGTAAAACGGTAGCCCGGGAACCCCGCTTTAATGATCTGTCAGGGGAATATAATCCTGAGGTGTTTGACAAAACATACCAATTCTTGGATAACATCTGACCCAAGGAAAAAGAGCTTGTGAAAAAGCAGTTGAAGAAGCACGTTCAGGGGAGCAGCATGAGAAGCTGCAGCAGCTGCTTCGGAAAATGGAGCGGCAAGAAAAGGCACAGCAGGAAGGAAAGCTGCAGCGGGAGTTGCGCCTGGCCCTGAAGCATGGACCGCGGGCTCAGGCCCAGGAGGCCCATCGGCCTTACTTCCTAAAGAAATCTGAGCAGCGCAGTTGGCCCTAGCTGAGAAGTTCAAAGAGCTGAGACGCAGAAGGAAGCTGGAGAGCTTCTTGAAAAGAAAGAGGCTCTGAAATGCAGACAAGGACAAGAGATAGCTCCCTTTGAGCAAAGAGTATTAAGGAACTGTTCTCTGCTCTGCCTCTGCCTCAAAGAGACGTGGATCTATGGGAACAGTCTTGGGCTTGGCCTTTTTCCTGATTCCTTCCAGTCTAAGAGCAAGGATGCTCTTTGAACTAAGATGGTTCAGAGAAGGCTAGAGGGCTCTTGAACCGCCGGTAGAGCTTGATAAGAGTAACTGAGGCCAGGCACAGTGGCTCATGCCTGTAATCCTAGCACTCTGGGAGGCCCAGGTGAGAGGATTGCAGCCTTCTGCCATGCCACATTGCCTCTGCCTGGATCTGGTTCATTATGTCCTTGTGACGTTCTTCTATCCTAGCCTTAAACTAATGATTCTGGTACAGAAGAAAAGGGGCCAGTGAGTTACCTTGAGGCCAGTGAAGGCCATGGAGTCTGTTTGTGATTCTCAGGGCTGGGACTTTACATAGGAGCCACTTCATAAACCTTCTTTTTACATTAAAAAAAGAAGAAGAAAAGAAATGGGGTTGTTTATTCTTTTCTTATTGATTAATGTGAGTTCTCTGTAAATTCTAGTTATCAGACCTTTATCAGAAGCATAACCTGCAAAAATCTCCCATTCTGAAGGTTGTCTGTTTGCTTTAATTACTGTGTTCTGCACTGTGCAAAAGCTTTTTAGTTTGATCAGATCCCAGTAATGTATTTTTGGTGTTGCTTCAATTGCCTAGGGGAGTCCTCCTTATAAAATATTCTCCCAGACCAATTTCTTCAAATGTTTTCCCTGAACCCTCTTCTAGTATTTTTATAGTTTCATGTCTTAAGTTTAAATCTTTTATCCAATGAGATTCAATTGTTGTTAATGGTGAAAGATGGCGATCCAGTTTCAGTCTTCTACAGGTCACCAGCCAGTTCATCCAGCACCATTTGTTAAATAGGGAGTCTTTCCCCCACTGAATATTTTTGATAGGCTTGTCAAAGATCAAATGATGATAAGTAGCTGGATTCATCTCTTAGTTCTCTATTCTGTTTCATAAATCCACCGCTCTGTTTTTGTGCCAGTAGCTGGGTTCATTTCTTAGTTTTCTATTCTGTTCCATAAATCTACCGCTCTGTTTTTGTGCCAGTACCAGCCTCCTTGGGAGACTGAAGCAAGAGAATCACTTAAGCCCAAGAGTTTGAGGTTGCTATGAGCTGTGATGCCACAGCACTCTACCAGGGGTGACATAGTTAGAGTCTATCTCAAAAAATAAAAATAAAAAAGAAATCACGGATAAGGGGGAAGTGGCATTTATAAGACAAATGTCCAGATGTAACAATTTTGTATATATTTTTAGCTAAGGCATAGAGCATATATATGTATAATAAAACTAATTTTTATTCTCACTCAACATACCAAAGTACTATTCATGTGTCAACATACATCTTACTATAACACCTACAAAGGTCATATATCATGCCATCCCATGGACATAATAAAGGCTATTTATACAATCCATTATATTGGTATTTCTTAAAACATTATTTTAACCAGTTGGAAAAACAACTTGAATGGATCTCCATTTCTTCATGATATTTTATTGTAATGGAATTGACAGGCAAAGGGCATATACATTTTTAAAATGTGGTACTTACTACCAAATTGTCTCTTTGAAAAGACATCAGCAAGTTAATAGAGTATTTTGCAAGTATGTTGTATTTTATTTTGTTACTGTTTTTAGGATATGCAAGGTCATTTAATTTTTTTTCTGCTATGCCAATCTTCAGAATGCTTGCTTGCGAGATCATTCTTAAGAAGGTCTCTGCCAACATAAGAATGTACCTGTGTAAATAGGCACTTATGTTTTCTTCTGGTTTTTTCTCATTTGATACATTTAAATGTTTTAACCTATATTCCATCATGAAATTATTTTGATAAGAATTTAGCTAGTTTTCTCAAAAAAGCTAATGGGCATTTCTTTTACAAATAATTCATTCATCTTTGCCTACTAAAATGTGATACCACCATAATTAAGTTATACATTCTTACATGTATTGGGGTGTTTCTGGATTTTATTTACTTGTCTCTTACACTGTGATATAATCCAGGAATGGATTAACAAGCTGTGGTATATGTATACCATGGAATACTATTCAGCCATTTAAAAAGATAGAGACTTTACATCATTTCTATTAACCTGGATGGAAGTGGAACACATTATTCTTAGTAAAGCATCACAAGAATGGAGAAGCATGAACCCCTATGTATTCAATTTTAATACAAAGACAATCAATGACCTAGTATATGGTGGGGGTGGGGGAACGGGAGAGCAGAAAGAGAGAAAAGGAGGGAGGGGGTGGGAGAAAGGAAGAGTAGAAATTTGTAGAAATTAATAGCACTTTTGATATCAAAAAGGGCAAGTGTTGTTCACTCCATTACAAAAATTTTCTTAATGTCATCACAGTAGTAACAGACACCAAGTATAACTCAAAACATTTAAAATTTTAATATTTACATCCTAAGAAATATGTCAAAAAGGAAATAATAAAACTTAAAAAACCTTAATAATTCTATTTAGCTTATGTAAAACTGATTCAGAAAGAGCTCATATTTTCAGAAAAATGAGTCTTCTTGTTCAAGACTGTGGAGCCATCTACAAATTTCAAAGTTTCCTTCTAATGCCTTCAGTAAAGAACACATTTAGTTTTCAAGGGAGTGAATTTTTTTTACCAGTCCATTATTATGCTAACAAAAAGGCATAGATCACCAGGGACATCTTTTCTGATTGGTTTTACAAACATTTTGTACCAGTGGCTTGTGCTGACTTCAGGGAAGCTGGACTGGATGATGACAGCAAGATTTTGTTATTCCCTGACAACTATTCTGCTTACCCTCCAGCTGACATTCTCATAAAAAATAATGTTTACACCACATTCTTCCCCCCAAATATGACTTTATTAATTCAACCATGTACCCGGGGTATCCTTAAATCATTGAAGAGTAAATGTGGAAACACCTTCTTAAACTGCATGCCAACAGCTTTTACAGACTCATGGGTGTGGAATGTTCTCAGAAAGTTAGCATGAAGGATATGCTGTGGTCAGTGTTTGGAACACAGTGACTAAAGACACAACTGTGCATGCCTGGCACAACCTGGGGCTTGCAACTGTGTTCAGCTATGATGGTGAAGTAGGTGTTAACTTTGAAGTATTCTTGTGTCAAGTGATGAAAAACATGATCTGACCTCCGGGGCAGCACCTGTGGCTCAAGGAGTAGGGCACTGGCCCCATATACTTGGGGTGGCAGGTTTGAGCTCAGCCCTGGCCAAAAACTGCAAAAAAAAAAAGATGATCTGACCTCCTTACTTATGCAAAAATATACCTTCAGAGTCTGTCAGTAAGCTGGAATACATGGATTTCAAAGACATTTTTAGCATCAGTAATGATACTAAAGTTGTTCACGCATTGACCAAGGGTGAAACAGCTGAAATGGTTCTGAATCAAGGCAGTCACAATAATAGTGAAGATGAAGATGACATTGTTAACATTGCAGAAAAAATTGCCTATAGACAACATGGTGAAAATATGTGATGGGCTACTGAAGGGATAGAGCAGTGTGCATTCATAATTCATAACAGAACAAGAAATTGTGTCAGTTTATAAAATCAAAGAAAAATTTCTAAAACAAAAACCAATGTGGATGTGGCAAAAGACTCTTGACAATGGAAACATTTTTAAAAAGCATTCAGCAGAATGCCTCCTCCTCCTGCAGGACCTACTTTCTGGTCTCTCAACATCTTCTGAATGGTACTTAATCTCACCTAAAAAAAAAAAATACAGTGTTCAGTAATCTTTTAATTAGAGGACAGCATTACAGGTGGAAACTGATGTGTGCTATTGCTGTTGTTTAACAGCTGAACTGGTATTCTGGTGATGATACTGCTACAGCTTAATTACCCTGAGCATGACATTATTTTCTCACAGATTAATGGCATGTCATATATTTTACCATTAAGTATTTATAAGAAAATGACTGCTTATTGGTTGCATAAAAATTCAGTCAGGAATGGTGGTGATGTAAAATAATCATAGATTGTCCATATGGGTAGCTGAGACAGTAACATCTTTACTTTCTGATGGTTAAAAGTATATAAACTTTGTTTCATGCACAAAATTATTATATAAAATTGCAAAAAAAGAACACATTTACACAGATTTACATTGATATAAATGCATATTGGATTTTATGCAAAGATGTTTTACCTCAGAATTGGATATATTATGTGAATTATCCCTCTCACTACGTACCTTTCTGTAATATATATATCCTTGTTTTAAAACATGTACATTAAAAATAAAACACTATATATATATATAAACACCTAATTATGTTACTTAAATTTTTGTTAAATAGTTAAAATTATTGATAAAGTGTTCTAGAAGGGAAATCATGAGCGGATGGGGACCCAACTAAGGTTTAGCTTTTGTTCTGCTGCCCATAAAGGCCTGAGCTGGGCCAGCGCCCTTGCGGTCTGGCCCAACCCGGGGAGGCGCGTCCCCCACGCCCACCGCCCGGGCTGCAGCTCTCGGTACCTGTCCTTCCTGTCTCTAGTCTCCAGCACCTTTCCCGGCCCCATCACCGAGCCTCTTCTCCGGGGTGGGGTAGGGGCCAGAGGGCGACGCAGCCCTGCTCCTCCGGAAACAGAACATCTCTCTGGCCAAGCTGGCTTCAGAAACACGCCACCCCTGACTCCCCAGGTCAGGAGCCCAATTCAGTCCAAACAATTGGATCTGACCACAACTTCCAACAAGGAAATTGTGGTTTCCATTATCTGACAAGAGTAGGGTGACCAGATTTTAACATTTGTAAAGCGGGACAACATGGCCCCGGGGTGGGGCAGGGCCTGACAACAATGCAAACTTTGATAAGCAGTTCTTGATAATCACTTCTCAACAATTATTTGTCATTATTACAGTTTAACATTATAAAATTAACAAAAAGAATATAAAACTCATATTCTGGCGAAATAGCCACACGGGAGCTGAAAACCGTATATTCCCTTCCTGTTCTCCCGCCCGTTCATGCATTCTTTCCAAAAATCGGGACTTTTTTAAAACGCCGTGGGATGGGGACAAATTGTTAAAAAGCGGGACATCTGGTCACCCTAGACAAACGTGAACAGCAGGCGGAGCGGACCAGAATTGGGCGGAGCCCAGCTCAAGCGCGGAGCCACGCGCACGTGCTCACGTCATAACAGGACGCCACTGCGCTGCGTCTTCCTAACGGCACGTCATTGCGCCAGCGCGCAAACTCAGGTGGAGAAAGGGTCCAAAAAGTAACCATCTCCCTGGCGTCTGGAGGTGGTGTCGTAGCTGCTCCATCCCCACTGTCCGCTGTTCAGGCCACTTGGCGGGCTGCCCACAGACATATAGTCCAACAGCCTAACAGAGCGCACAGGCCATGTCCACTCCTGTCCCGCGTGCGTAGAGCAGGGGCTCCGGCGCTGAGCCATTGGCTGCCGCTGGGGTTGAAGACAGAGCAACAGGTCCACTTCTGTGCTCCCGCAGCTGCCTGGCGTAGCGCCAGGCTTGGCAGCTGCTGTGGCTTCTGGCCCCATTCTCCTAGTGGAGAGGGCAGGTGGGGAGGTTACTGAGTTCCTGCTGCCCACTCCCCTCCAGTCTGAGCCTCGCAGAGCCAGTAAGCATGGAGAAGCACCTGCCGGAGCTGACAACCAAAAGGACAACTCTGTGGCTGACAGCCAAAGCTGACGGCCAGCACACTGTGACTGGTGTCAAAGAACAGAAAATAAAGATGAAGAAAACTGCATTGATGTGGTGATTAGCAAGGACATGCAGCTGGAAGAGAAGGTGTTAAAGTTCTGCAAAATAATTTCCAAAGTTCTATTTTGTGAGGAAACTTCCAAGTCCACATAGCAAGTCTCTTAAGTGTTTATAAAAAGAAACCTTATTACTGGGATCTGATCAAACCAAAAAGCTTCTGCATAGCCAAGAGCAGAGTAAGTAAAGCAAGCAGACGGCCCTCAGAATGGGAGAAGATAATTTGCAGGTTATGTTTCTGACAAATGTTTTATAACCAGAATCCACAAGAGAACTCAAATGCATTAACAAGAAAAGAACAAGTGACCCCATTTCATTGTGGGCAAGAGATTTAAATAGAAACTTCTCTGAAGAAGACAGGTGCATGGGCTACAGACACATGAAAAAATGTTCACCATCCTTAATCATCAGGGAAATGCAAATCAAAACCACTTTGATATATCATCTAACTCTAGTAAGAGTAGCCCACATAAAATCCCAAAACTATAGATGTTGATGTGGAGAAAAGGGAACACTTCTGCACTGCTAGTGGGAGTGCAAACTAATACGTTCCTTTTGGAAAGAAGTTTGGAGATCACTCAGAAATCTAAAAATAGACTTACTATTTGATACTGCAGTTCCTCTACTGGGTATATATCCAGAAGACCAAAAATCACTTTATAACAAAGATATTTGCACCAGAATGTTTATTGCAGCCCAATTCATAATTGCCAAGTCATGGAAGAAACCCAAGTGCCCATCGACCCATGAATAGATTAATAAATTGTGGTATATGTACAACATAGAATATTGGTACATGCATAGCCTTAAAGAAAGATGGCGACTTTACCTCTTTTATGTTTATGTGGATGGAGCTAGGACATATTCTTCTTAGTAAAGTATCTCAAAAATGGAGGAAAAAGTATCCAATGTACTCAGCTCTACTATGAAACCAATATATAATCACTCACACTTCCATATGAAAGCTATAACTCAACTACAGCCCAAGATGAAGGGGAAAAAGGAGGGAGGGGGAGGAGGGAGACTGGGTGGAGGGAGAGTAATTGGTGGGACACCTATGGTGCATTTTACAAGGGTACATGTCAAATCTATTATGTGTAGAGTATAAATGTCTTAATAAAGTGTGGGGAAGGCTATGTTAATCAGTTTGTTGTATTTAAAATTGTACACAAAACCAGCACATTATACCCCATAAATGCATTAATGTACACAGCTATGATTTAATAAAAAAAAAAAAACAAGAAGAAACCTTGACAAAAATGTCCAACCTGGAAAAGGTTCCATGAGACAAAGGTAAGGAAGAAGAGTTGGGGGAAGTGGAGAAGCACAGTACTTCCTCCTGGGGGATGAGCTCCATGTCTTCCCATTGACCTGCCTGCAGAAGCTGACGCCTAGATGGGACATGCTGTGGAAAAACTCAGAAGGTTTCTCATCCCTGACAATAATGATGAGATCAGACAAGCCTAGCTCCAGGAATTAATATATTTAACTGATGGTTCAGGTCTTCCAGTGGTTGGAGGAAAACCCATCTTGGGTGCAAGAGTTGTACCAATCCCCACAATTACCAGATGGGGATCAGATGTTACACCAATCGGAGTGACACCATTGCCTGTGGGAATTCTTTTCCCCTCAAAGGCTAATGAGCCAGAAAAGAGGACTTCTCACTCCCAGAGCAAGAGGAGTCTCCCCACCTGGGTACAGATCTCCACCACCACCCTGAACACAAGAGAAGTATGGACAACGTGACCATGATAACGGATACAGCACTGCTTATCATGCACAGTTAGGAACCCCGTGATAACAGCCATAGCACCTGGACCCTACATGGTGCTGATTACTACGATTATGGATTCAGACTCAGTGAGGAGACTTAAGATTTCTACAGGCAGGAGTGGAGTGACTCGACACAAGGACCTTCACCAGAACATGGAAGTGTGAGTCTACAGAGACCACCATTGTACTGTCTGATGTTGTGAAACAGCAAATCTCCATCAGTCCTGGATACCATTGAAAGTGATTTTTTTCCTCTGAACAATCCCTCTTTAAATGAATAAAATATGAATGGATGGAATGTAAAACTACTTTGGTGAAACATCATCCTGTATAGGGAAATAAAGTCATAAAATATTGGCTTGGCGCCTGTGGCTCAAGCAGCTAAGGCGCCAGCCACATACACCTAAGGTGGCGGGTTCGAATCCC
>NW_003852603.1:2430857-2433731 GCF_000181295.1 Otolemur garnettii | reverse complement strand
TGGCGGGAGCCTGTAGTCCCAGCTACTTGGAGGCTGAGGCAGGAGACTTGCTTGAGCCCAGGAGTTGGAGGTTGCTGTGAGCTGTGATACCAAGGCACTCTACCCAGGGGGATAGCTTGAGGCTCCGTCTGAAAAAAAAAAAAAAGTCATAAAATATTGATATGTCCTGTCTAAAAGAATAGGTCGTAAAAAGAAAACTTTGATTAACTGGTATTAAAAAATGAACTCCCTTCCCACTAGGTGGCAGAAGGAGGCATAGTTGTGCTGCTGAGGGAAGGGGACACACACACAGGTGGCAGCCAGGTGGATGTCTCCAGGTACCAGCACTCACAGGGACCTGCTGAGGGTGTCAGAGGACAGCTTTGGCCATGGTATCTCTGCAGGGCCTAGCAGGGGTGCTCTCAGCATCAAAGAACATTCCTGAGACAATGGGGCAAGGCCTGGGGGACAGGGGCAGCTGGGTTCTTCTGAAAGGATCATTTAGTCACTATGCTAACACTAGGGTTCAACTTGAGGGTAAAAAGCAACAGATGACAAGTTGGCTGCCTTGGGGAGATGACCAAGGCTCCACCTGGGTGCTAGTCAGGGAAGGCTTCCTGGAGAAGGTGATGGTGAAACCTTGTGAAGTAAGCGTGTGAGAGAACACTGCAGAGGGAGGGCAGTTCAGAGGTCAGAATGACCAGTATAATGAGAGAACAGCCAATCTCTGGCTGGTGTGGAGGTCAGTAAGAAAAAGCAGTGTCAGATAAGGCCATCCCCACTGTATCCTGGACTGTCCTCCCTAAAGTGTGGATCTGGGATGGAGTGGGCAGGAGCTGCAGCTGCCTTCCTGAGGATGGGATTAGAAAAGACACATACACATGCCCATGAAGATGGCCTGATTCTTTATGCCAGTGGTAGGCAAACTTTTGATCTTGCTCCACCAAGAGTAAAAAACTATTATAAAAAATACAACATATCATATTTAAAATATACAAGTGTCCATAAAGTTCACATGCAATTTAAAATAGTTAACTTTTTGGACACCCAGTATATTGAAATATCAATAAAAATCATGAGAAGAAAGAAAGGAATGTGGGTGCTTTGGATGTATCCTTCCTGTGCCCACCGGGCGGTCATGAGCATGCCCACTCAGGGACTCACAGGGACACCCTGTCCTCCAGCCAGGGGCACTGGGAGAAGCCTCGGACTCTCAGGGATGAGGGAGTTTGCCTGTTAAAATCAGAAAGATGAATTCAGATGATTTTGTTAAAGTGAACTACACCTCTGCAACTCTGATGTCAGCAATGGCCCTTCCTCTGCCCCCTGTGCTCTGTCCCTGACTCTGTCACCTGTCAGTCTCTCAACCTCTCAGGAAACAAAAGCAGAAAAGGTTTGACCCGCAGGGGCCAGGAGGGGCCCACAGTGTGTGTCAGGCTCACAGAGGACCTGTGGGAAGGTTTGGGGCTGGGAGTCTAGAGGAGGTCATCTGGGGCCTGCTGCTAGGGGTGGTCTAGCAGAGGGGGAAGAAGCTGGGTCTCAGAGGGGTCTCAGAGGGGGAAGAAGCTGGGAAGGAAGCTGTTCTGGCAACTCAGCCCTGAGGAAGGGAGGGAAGCCAGAGCATGAGGCAGACGACAGGGATTTGCTGTTCTTGGCCATAGGAAGAGAGAGGGAGAGAGCCTGAGTCTTAGGGTGGCTTTGGCCCGAGGAAGGGCCAGCCTGTGGGCCAGCTCCCCATCCATGCTGAGGGATCCCTGAGAGCCCAAACTTGAGGTGGGGGCAGGTTACGAGAGGTTTGGGGTGAACCTGGAGGGCATGTGGACATGCAGATTGCTAGGTCCCACCCCTGAGCTTCTGGCTTAGCGAGCCCAGAGTGGGGCTTGTGAATGCACCTCTCCGACACATGTCCAGGAGGTGCTGCTGCTGCTGCTGCTGCTGCTGCTGGTGCGAGGACCACTCCATGAGGACCACCCCCATGAGGACCACTACGCTGGAAAAAGGCAGACTTCAGAGCCATTTGTGCATAGGAGTGGGAGAGGCTGCTGAAGAGTGAGGGCCAGGAGAGCTGAGAGCCCTGAGGATGCTGTATGCTAGGGTGGAGGGGAGGTAGCCAAGGCTGGAGACTGTCTCCATCTGGTGGACAGAAGGCAGCATGACATGTCCCACGCGTGGTATCAGCAGAGTCCTCAAGGGAAGGGAGGAGCTCCCCACTCAGCCCGGGTGGCCTGGGCCAACCTGGGGTCCTGCCTCTGGTTCAAATGTGGGATTGGGACTGGGGATTCAACCGGAGATTAGGTTCAAAGGGAAAACCCTAGAAAGATAGGAGTTTCTAAATTGGGGTGTTCAGTAAGTGGGTCAGGGTGTGCTCTATGGGGTGGAGAATTGTGGGCCCTGGGCCAGCACCCACAATTGGGTGGCTAGTTGGATGAAGTGGCCCCTCTAGAGAAGCCACTGCCTTTTAAAAAGAAATTGGTTCCAGTGCTTCCAGAGCAAGACTTGGAGGGAGCTGCTCCAATGTAGCTGTCCCCAGAGCTGATGCCGGGAGCAGCTCTGTGCTCCTCTGCTGGCCTCCAGCCATGTGGGACATGACCCTTCCTGCAGTGCCAGGATTGACTCAGGACATAGTCACCCCCTGTAGGGGCAGCCCTGCTTGCCCACACACACATACAGAGGCACACACAGACATACACAAACATAGATACAGAAATACACAAACACCTGCCCACACACACAGAAACAGGCACACGGAGACATGGGGACACGCACAACAGACACACTGCAGAGCACTAAAAGTGGTGACATGGCTCGGCACCTGTGGCTCAAGTGGCTAAGGCGTCAGCCACATACACCTAAGGTGGTGGGTTCAAATCCAGCCCGGGCCCGCCAAAACAACAA
>NW_003852603.1:2411118-2429889 GCF_000181295.1 Otolemur garnettii | reverse complement strand
GCATCCCCTCACCCCTGTCTGCCTGTCCCCAGACCTCACCCTCCTGCCTCCTCACCCCTGCCTATCACCAGACCTCACCTTCCCTTGCCCCCCTCACCCCTGCCTGCCTATCCCCAGACCTCACCCTCCCCTGCCTGCCTGTCCCCAGGGTTGCAGGCCTCACCTGGAGTTGACAGTCTCATGGCCACAGCTGTCCTCTTCCTCTTCACTTGCCAGGCCCCAGTTGCCATAGGACACATATCCTGCCTGGCAGATGCAAGAACCATCTGACTTCTGGAAGACCCCAACAAGTACAGTTGGAAGCACCTGGCGACAGAGAAGTCCTGTGGCCTCCCTGGTACTTAGCAGTGAGCCTTTGTAAAGGTCCCCCATGTGCTGTAATGCACAGCCTGAGCTGAGAACTACTGATACCATTGAAAACACCAGACCCCATATGTGAGGCCATGTTGTCATACACAACCACCACTAGCACCCACTTTGCTCAGCCCTGGTCTTCAGGTGATGGGGAGCATCACAGGACTCCAGGTCAGTCAACTAACACACAGAATGCAATTCAGTGGTTCTCAACCTTCCTAATGCCATGACCCTTTAATACAGTTCCTCATATTGTAGTGACCCCCAACCATAAAATTATTTTCGTTGCTACTTCATAACTGTAATAATTATTACAGGATGTGCTTTCCAATGGTCCAAAGGGGTCACAATCCTCTAAGAGGACAGGAAAGACTGGTGGAATTCTTGAGCATCTCAAATCACCACCTGAGGATGGCCTGGTGTGGGGCTGAGAGAGGAACCTGGGAGTCAGCCAAGCTGGGTTCAAATCCTGGTTCTGCCACTAACTGAATATGGGGAATTATTTAACCTCATTAAACTCATTTTAATGAGGTAATTGGGCCTGTTTCATCGAATTATTGTGCAGGTCCCATAGGCTAATGTTTGGACAGCACTCAGTGCCTGGCCCATGGAGAGCACTCCTGTTGCTGTAGAGATGAATCCTGGTAACTCAGCAGAGACCTGGGGTCAGCCTTCATCTGGGGACAGGCCCAGGAGGGGCCACCACTGAGGCTTAATATGTATGATGCAAGTGATTCCTGGATTATCCACTGTGAGATTACCTGGTTACTTCTATGTGAATAGATCCCATGAGAAAGACCCCACCTTTGAAATGGAGAGAGGTGCAGAGACCATCGGCCCACAGGAGCTGGAGCTGTGCTGACCCGGGACCAGAGGCAGACGGTGGGGAGCCAGCCCATGCTGCTGCCCCCAGAGCACAAGTAGCTTCTCAGCCCTGCTCAGGCAGGGTGGCCCCTGTCAGCCATGCCATCTTGAGCAAGTGGCTCAGCCTGTCTGTGCAAGTCCTCATGGCTGCTCACTTGCTGCTGGCGCCCTTGCACACACATTCTCTCCACAGGCCCCACACTGGCACATGACAGCCACAGAGAGGCTCCTGCTCCCACACGCCACAGCTCTCCTAAAACAGCTCAGCCAGAGATGGGCTCCTTCCCAAAATCTTACACCGTGGACCCTCAGAGCTACAGGAGACGGAGGGGGGCAATTGGGCTTTTGGGTAGGTGGGCCTGAGATTCTCCTGGGAGAGAGGCCTGCCAGAGGCAGGGCTGGCTATGGTAACACTGTCTCTGTGGTAACCTGGAGGAAAACATGGGAATTCCAAGCCCTTGACTGGAATTGGCAAGTAACATCCAGGGGAAGAACAGGGCTGCTGGGAGAGTGGGGGAGACAGCACAGCAAATGGGTAGGAATCTAGATTGTCCAGGAGAGTGGAGGCCTGTACCCATCGCACCTCTTCCCTCAGCCCCCAACAGCTCCCAGCAGCTCCCTGGTCTCCCAGGCACATGGCACATGCTCCCATGGCCCTCTCAGCCAGGCGCAGGGCAGGGTATTCAGGTCCCAGCTTCAGCACACTGATGCCCAGGGCTCTAGAGGCTGGCAGACCCTGCCACGTGTGAGAGGGGGTCCAGCCAGGGGTCACTATTCCTCAGGTCCATCCTCATGTTCAATGGAGCCCATGGACACAGACGTCTCCCTGGCTTCCACTGCCCTGCAGGGGCCCACAGAGATCTGCCCTGCAAGCCTGGCACCTGCAGCCCCTGCCTGGGCTGATACCTGCCTGCCTTGCCCAGAGGGCTCCCACTGCCACCAGGCTGCCACCATGGAGTCCACCACCCACCCCAAAGGTAGAGCCTTCAGGCCCGCCTTGCCCTCACTCTCTGCTCCATAGCTGGCTCCATGCTGATGTTGACCACCTGTGAAGTGGGGCCCACATGCTTCAGGGGAAAGGGTGGGGACAGGTGCTGTGGAGGGGGTCCCACTACCTGGGGCTGTGTTGGTCCCTCTTTGCATGGTCTCACCTGTCCTGGGAGGTGAAGGAAGGAGAGAACGTTGGACTGTGGCTGAGCAGCATCCTGTCCCACAAGCAGGACATTCATGCCAGTCCCTTCCCTGACTCCTGACATGAAGGCATGGCTGCTCCCAGGCAGGCCCAGCCTGTTGGCCAAGTAAGGCCAGAGGCCGTGTGGGAGCTCACTCAGGAGGCAAGACCCCTCTCAGCAAACACACCCAAGAAGACAGCAGTGGGTCTGGTTGGAGGCTCCAGGTCACCTCTTGGGCACCTGGTGACCAGGCTGCTTGTTGGGCTCCAGGGGGTGCTGGGGTGATGGGACACGTGGCCCACAACTGCCCAGCATGTTCCAGGTGCAGCCTGTCGGTGGAGCAGTGACTCTGTCCTAGACGGGGTTCCCGTCCGCAGCTCGGGGCCAAGTGTCACCCAAAGAGGGCATCCAGCCACAATCCTGTCCTCTTCCTTCCTTCATCCCTGCAAGGCGGCAGGCAGGGAACAGGCGGGTGCTGCCCCATGGCAGACTGCAGAGGAGGAGTCAGCGCAGCCTCTGCCCCACACGCTCCCCCTGCAGTGTGTGAGCCATCTTCATAGGTGGTCAGTGAGGTGAGGGAGGGCCTGAGATCACTCAGCATTCACCTTGAAGTTCTAGAAAGAGCAGAGCTTGGAGGCTCAGGCTGTGCCCTGACCTCATGTATTGCAGGAACCTTGGGAGAACTGATGCAGACCATGGGCCATGGCCAGCCATGTCCTAAGGCCCCAGACCTCAGGCTGTCCTGTTCTGCCCTGCATCCATATCCCCACTGGGCCCAGACCTGGGCTGGGTGCCAAGAGGCCCTGATGATGCAGGGGGTGGGGGGAGTTGGAAGGTGGGAGTGGGCAGGGTCACCATGGAATGAACATTCCACCTGGTCTAAATCCCCAGCATGGCCCCATCACCAGGTTTGTTTCAGGCCCTGCCTGCCTGCTGGTTGTTCAGTCCCTGTATGCAGAACACTGTAACTACAACACCAGAGCTTCTGGATAAGAATCCCCCAGCTGAGTCCTAAAGCCAAACCTAAACAGGCATAAGCAGCAGAGGATATCAGGCTCCCTGTGGGCCCTGAGACAGCCCAGGGCATAGGGCTGAGGAATAAGGGAGGTGCCTCCCTCTCTGAGGAACAAGGGAGGCCCCTTCTCTGTCCTTAGTCACAGATGCTGTGGCACAGTGCTGCTCCTCAGGGGCATGTGGGGAGCTGGGTGTTCCGCTGCTGACACCACCCTACTGTGGGAAGAGCACCCCAACGGGACCACATGCCAGATCAATGAAGCACCACAGTCGACTCTTACTGGGCACACCCAGTAAGAGGTGAGAAGCCCTGAGTCTCCTGGGGCTAGAAGGTTCCCTCCTCCCAGGCCCATGACTGGGGAGAAGCCCGGGAACAAGAGAAGCCACAGAGGCACCTGCAGAGATGGCCGGGATTTGGCCGGGGGAAGAGAAGTAAAGCGCAGCCCTTATGGGAGGGTCTGCACCCTAGGAGAAAGTTGCAGACAGGCTCCTCCAGGACAGTGAGCCAAGGGTTCAAGGCATGAGGTTGATCTGGGGCTGGACTTCTGTGACAGCACCCCCATTCGATGACCCTCCCACCTTGGCTATGTAAACCCCTTCTGGCTCTGTGGCAGCTCCTGGCTCTGTGATCCCCTTAGCTCTGGGTTAACTCTTGGCTCTGAGGGCACTCATGGCTGTGTGTTCCCTACCAGCTCTGAAGTCCCTCCTGTCTCTGAGTCCCCTCCCATTTTTGTGACTCCCCCTCCTGGCTCTGGGGCCCCTCTTGACTCTATGACCACAGTCCAGGGTCCCCTTTTGGCCTCGAGGCCTTTCCTAACTCTGTGTTCCCTCCTGACTACATGTCCCTCCCTGGCTCTAAGGACCCTCCTGGCTGTGTTCCCTCCCAGTTCTGTGACCCACACCTCCCCTCCAACTCTGTAGCCACTCCTGTCTAAGGCCCATCCTGGCTCTGTCATTGTTCCTGACTCTGAGGCCTTACCTGGGTCTGTGGCCTCTCCTAGAGCTGTAACCTCAATCCTAGGTACCCTCCTGGCCCTGAAAGCCCTCCTGGCTCTGTAGCCCCTCCTGGCACTGTGACACCACCCCTGTGTTCCCTCCTGGCTCTGTGTCCCCACCTGGCATTGTGGACCCTCCTGGCTCTGTGCCCTTCTTAACTCTGAGGCCATTTCTGACTCTGAGACCCCCTAAAGGCACAGCAGCCCCTCTTGGCTCTGGACCTCCTCTTGGGCCTGACCCCCTACTGGCTTTGTGTCCCTCCTGGACCTGAGGTCCCTCCTGGCTGTGTAACCTTTGCTGACCCAATAGTTTTGTGGACTCTTAGCTCTGTGCCCTTTCCTAGATATGAGGCCCTCCTGGGTCTGTGTTCCTTCCTGGGTCTGAGGTCCTTCCTGGCTTGGTGTCCCCTCCTGAGTCTGTGCTCCGTCCTGGCTCTGAGGTCCTTCCTGGCTTGGTGTCCCCTCCTGGGTCTGTGTTCCCTCCTGAGGTCCTTCCTGGCATGGTGTCCCCTCCTGGGTCTGTGTTCCCTCCTGAAGTCCTTCCTGGCTTGGTGTCCCCTCCTGGATCTGTGTCTATTGACCCTGAGACACTTGCTGGTTCTATGTCCCCCTTCTAGCTCAGTGTCCTCTCCTGGCCTTCTGTCCCCTCCTGCCCGTGAGACCTGTCTGATTCTGTGTCCACTTCTAGATCAGTGTCCCCTGCTGGGCCTGAGGGTCCTCCTGGTTCTCTGTCTCTGTGCCCTACCTATTGCCGTGACCACCTCGCCCCACATGTCTGAGGACTGACTCCTCAGGGGCCCACCACCACCATCTGGGCATGCTACCCAGGATCCCAGGACTATCCTGCCTGGCCCACTGCTGCCACCAGCATCTGTACATCCCACACGGGCCGGCCACCATACTACGGTGGCCAGCTACCGGATGACCAAGGACTGACCTGTTGGCCTGCCACCTGCCACAGTCATTCCCCACTCGCCCCACCCAGAGACCTCAGGACCAAATAGCAAGGACTCACTGCCACTGGGCATGCACCCTGCATGGGGGTCTGAGGACTCATCTACCTGATCCACAAGTCACTCAGTCCCTGGCAAAACCCCACCACAGCCTCCACAAACAACATAGCCAAAGACACTGAGGAACTCACAGGTCCTTTAGACGTTGATTACAGCTGAAGAAATCAAATGACGACTACTCTACGACACCTGCCCAGAGCTACAGCCAAAGACGCACTCCATCCAACACTACAGATACACCCACAGGAAAACCTCTTTCCTTATGAAAGCTACTCCGTAAAATTGGAAGGAGCAGCTGCAGCAAGACGGAAGATACCAATGTTAAGAAGACAAGAAACATAAAAAAGGAAGGAGAAAAGACACCTCCCTCCCAAAAAAGAAAACACACAATAATTCTCCAGTAACAGACTCCAAAGAAAAGGAAATCTATGAAATGCCTGAAAAGAAATTTAAAATAGAGATTTCAAGGAACTCAGTGAGATACAGAGAACATAGATAACACAAAGAAATCAGGAAAATAATTCGTAATCATAACAAGAAATTCAACACAGAGAAAGGTGAATATATAAGAAGAAAGAAATAGAAGAATTCAATCTATGAAATTAAAAAATAAAATGAAGAGCTCCAAAAATGTACTAGCTCAAGCAAAAGAATTTCTAAACTTGAAAACCGGTCTCTTAAAATAACCCAGTGAGAGTAAAAGAAAAAAAAATTAATGAAGAAAGTCTATACAACATTTGAAACACCATCAAGTGAACAAATACTCAAATTTTGGGCATTCAGAAGGAGAAGAGATGGGGAAAGGCATAGAAAGCCTACTTAATGAAATAATAGCTGAAAAATTCCCAAGCCTTCCTGTTTTCCCAGATACAGGAAGCTCAAAGATCCCCAAAGAGATTCAACCCAGAAAAGTACCTCCAGGGCATATTATTGTGACATTGTCAAATGCTAAAGAAACACAGAGAATTCTAAAAACAGCAAGAGAAAAGCAGTAAGTCACATACAAGAAATCCCTTTCAGACTAATAGCAGATTTCTCAGCAGAACCTCACAGGCCAGCAGAGAACAGGATGATATATTCAAAGTGTTAAAAAGGGAAACAAAAGCCATCCTTCAGAAATGAAGAAGAAATAAAGTCTTTCTCAGACAAGAAAAACCGAGGGAATTCATTACCACACGACCAGCCCTATAAGAAATGCTTGAGGGAGTCCTACAACTGGAAGGGAAAGGATAACATTTACCATCATGAAAATACATGAAAGTATAAGATTTACTGACACATCAGATATACACACAAAAAGAGAAAGGAATCAAATGTTATAACTATAGAAAAAACCATCAGATCACAAAGATAAATAAGACAGGAATAAAGAAACAAAGGTATGCCAAAAAAGTCAGAAAACAAAATGACAGGATTAAGTCCTCACCTATCAAGAACAACTCTGAATGTAAATGTTTAAATTCCTTAATTAAAAGATGCACACTGGCTAAATGGATTTTAAAAAGCAAGACCCAGTGATATGCTGTCTGTAAAAACACACATCACCTGTAAAGGCACACACAGTCGAAGGGACAGAAAAAGACAGTCCCCGGAAACAGAATCCAAAGGTGTGCAGGTGCAGCTCAGTCCAACAGACAGACTTCAAGTCAAAAAACATAAGGAGAAAAGAAGGCCACTATATAAATGACAGAGGGATCGATTCAGCAAGAGGGCGTAACAGTTGTAAACATACATGTGTCCAACACGGGAGTACCCACACATAGAAAACTATTAGAGCTTATTAGACAGAACCCTAATACAATAATATCTGGGGATTTCCCCTCACCTCCAGCACCAGAGAGGTCAATGGAAAATCAGAAAAGAAACATCAGACTTAAACTGCACTTGAGACCAAATGTACCTAACAGAAACTGATAAAACATTTTATCCAACTACTGCAGAATACACATTCTTCTCATCAGGATAGACCCTACATGAGGCCACAAAAACAAATCTCAAGAAGCATGAGGAAACAGCAGATATACTCAAATTCAGGGACATTCTACCAATTCAGCCAGCACTTTTCAAAAACGTCAACATTCAGAAACACTCAGAGAAAGTTCCTGATTATACAAGACTAAAGAAGCATACCAAATGAATGTAAAACTTGGTTTTAGATTTTCTTTTGCCATAAGGGGTAGTATTAGGGCAATTAGTGAAATCTGAATTTGATCTGTTGATTAGATAACAGCATGGTATTAATGTTAATTGACACATTAGATACACCCACAAATTAATCAACACACACACTGATTTTAATCACTATACTGTGGTTAGATAAGAGCATTCCATGCTTTTAGAAATGTACACCAAAATAATAAGGGCAAAATGTCTAAAACTTACTTTGAAATGATTCAGAAAAGGTGTGTGGGGTGGAGGCACCAAGAACACAAGTGAAGAGACTAACAATGTAACTGGGGTGAAGAATCTAAGAATTCTCTGTAATCTTTTGCAACTTTGCCTTAAGCCTGATACAATGTTATAATTAAAAGAAAACATTTTAGGGTGGCGCCTATGGCTCAGTGAGTAGGGTGCTGGCCCCATATACCAAGGGTGGCGGGTTTAAACCTGGCCCCGGCTGAATTGCAACCAAAAAATAATAGCCAGGCATTGTGGTGGGCATCTATAGTCCCAGCTACTTGGGAGGCTGAGGCAAGAGAATCGCCTAAGCCCAGGAGCTAGAGGTTGCTGTGAGCTGTGATGCCACAGCGCTCTACATAGGGCAACATAGTAAGACGCTGTCTCTACCAAAAAAAAAAAAAAATTTTAAAGCTATTATTTTGTGAGTTCATTCTTTTGATAACTTTGTCCCAACTACCTAGCTGGCGCTGGCTCTACAAAGTTCCTCCAATCTGCAACTGAACAGGGCTTATTACTATTAATACTACTTGGCTAACATATCCCTTTGAAGATCTGATGAAGGTTCAGGCTTCTCCACAGAAATACATTCATCCTCACATACAGTTGCCCTGCCTTTGCATACAACCTCAAGATTCTTAACTGGAGGCCGGGCACAGTGGTTCACGCCTATAATCCTTGCACTCTGAGAGGCTGAGGTGAGAGGATCCCTTGAGCTCACAAGTTCAAGACCAGCCTCAGCAAGAGTGAGACCCCCCATCTCTACTAAAAACTACAAAAAATTAGGCAGGCCTTGTGGCAGGCACCTATAGTCCCATTGTTAGGCCTAGTGGGCCTAGGCTACAATGGAAAAATTACCAGTTAACTTCTGGCAAATTTCTGGACTATAAGTTTTCAAAAATAAATTAATTAATTAAATAAGTCTAGTTCACTCCCAAGACAGATGGGAAAGTACTAATTAATTTCTTGCTTCTAGTTCATTCCAAGTTTCTTGCTTGGCTAACTTCCTGGGAAATAGACCAGGAGGCACCAACTGTGCCCAGACTGACTTTTAAACAATACCATGTGGGGAAAGTACTGAAACTAAGATGTATGGGGTAGAAAGTACTGAAACT
Source organism: Otolemur garnettii (assembly GCF_000181295.1). Lineage (NCBI taxonomy): Eukaryota > Metazoa > Chordata > Mammalia > Primates > Galagidae > Otolemur > Otolemur garnettii. The sequence continues at coordinate 2,420,965 of NW_003852603.1, read as the reverse complement.
AAGATGTATAGGGGAAAATATTAAAACAAAGATGTGGGCGGCACCTATGGGTGCCAGCCACATGTACCAAGTGTTGTGGGTTCAAACACAGCCCTGGCCGAACTGCAACAAAAAAATAGCTGGGCATTGTGGTGGGTGCCTGTAATGCCAGCTACTCGGGAGATTGAGGCAGGAGAATCACCTAAGCCCAGGAGCTGGGGGTTGCTGTTAGCTGTGATGCCATGGCACTCTACCAAGGGTGATAAAGTGAGACTCTGTCTCTACAAAAAAAGAAAAAAACAAAGATGTATGATGTATGACTAACTGCAAAATTCTGCTTCTGTACAATGCTTGCTTGCTACCCTACCCGGCTACACCTGGACAGCCTGCAAGCCAACCAGGATGCAGACCAAGCTTAAAAACCCAACCCGGTAAGCGCTCGGGGCTGCTCTCAGAAACCCCATGTTGGGACACTGAGGCAGTCGCTGGCCGCCTCTTCAATAAAAGCACTCCTCTTTAAATTTAACTTGTTTGGCTGTATGGTCTTTGTGAAACTCCCAGGCACAAGACCAGCAACTCAGGAGACTGAGGCAGGACCCAGGACTTTAAGGTTGCCGTGAGCTAGGCTGATGCCATGGCAGCTAGCCAGAGTGACAGAGTGAGACCGTTAAAAACAACAAAAACAAAACAAACAAAAAATCTTGATTTGAAATACCAGCAAAGAAAGACCCAGACACACAAAGGGTTAGAGCAATGGTTCTCAACCTTCCTAATGTCTCCTAATGCCACAACCCTTTATACAGTTCCTGATGTTGTGGTGACCCCCAACCATAAAATTATTTTCGTTGCTACTTTATAACTTCATATAATTTTGCTACTGTTATGAATCATAATGCAGTTATGATTCATACGTAAATATCTGATATGCCGGAAGTATTTTTATTGTTACAAAGGGGTCATGACCCACAGGTTGAGAACCCCTGGGTTAGAGGTCATAGGTTCCAACCAGCAAAGCACATAGGAAGTATGTGGCTGGGTTCTGAATCGCAGGTCACTACTCAAGGTTCAAGGGCCTCTCTGGCCTCAGGGAGATTTCCTCCTACACTTCACACATTTCTGCAGACAGGGAGGGAGCTGACTGAGGCAAGTTACAACCTGGACTGGGGTGCTGCCTTCCCTTATATGTGTCCTTTGGGGTTATTCAAGCTCTCAAGCCCCCGTTTTCTCTTCTATAAAATAGAGACAATTACAGCACTACCTCAACAGTTGCCGGAGATTTAAGAGCTCAGAAATGGGAGCTGCCATTTTTGTATTTTTAGCATCTAGTATTGCCGGCTTAATGCCTTCTGGACCTTGCAGTTCCCACAATGCCCAGCCTCGCACTGGCTCTGGGAGTGCTGGGTGGTGTCTGCCCCTCAGCACTGAGCAACTGCTGTACTTGGTGGTATGAGGCTGCAACCTAAGGCTTGAGCTCCATTGGGCCCAAGTTGCTCACAACCCTTGCTTTCTCATGAACCTCCAAGATTGGGCCTTTGCTTTTCAATCCCACCTTATGCCCTTCACTACCCATATCTTTTTATCTAATTTAGGCTTGAGCCAGGCTCTGTTAAGCCGCAGTACTAGACATTTTGGCCAAATGCAAGCCTATGTAGCATGTTGCTTTTCAACTACCACTCATCTTCCCTCAGAATTCTTTCTCCAAAGGAGGCATTTTATAAAATGTTATTCGAAGTGAAGACAGGTCTGTCTTGAACCCCTTGAGTATTCATCAGAGGAAAAGAAGGAGACGTTTGGAGCTGTGGTCCACATGTGTGCATGTGCACACACACACTCCTGGGGGCTGAGAAAGTGGCCAAAACCATACGTTCAAACTACCCATCTTCCTAGAGTGTCAACTCTACTTAAAGCTTGGGTCTGAAAAAATTCAATAATTTAACATTAAAACAATCAGATGTATTTTCAGAGTAGAATTTAACAACACACTTATAATTTTTAACAATTAAACCCTGGGGGTGGGGAAGGGGAGGGGAGAAGGGTGGCTGGGTGGTGGGAGGTTAACCGGAAAGATCACCTATATTTCTGTCTAACAAGGGTACAAGTGAACTTTTCTAGAAATAGAATGTAAATGTTTTGACACAATGACTATGCAAATTACATGAAATTTATGTGAACCAGCTTGATGAAAGTGTTTCAAAATGTATGTGAAAACACTACACTGTACCCCCTGTTTGCATTAATGTATAGAGCTATCATTTAATAAAAAAAAAAACAAACAATTAAACCCTAAGGCTCTGCATTCCAGCTCGGTATAGCTCACTCCTCCCTCTCTGTTGGGGCCCTTGCAAGGTGAGGCTGTGAAGTAGCAGTTTACTTCTCTGGGAAGGAGAAGGTGCTAAGGTGTCCAGAGGACTGTTCTCCAGAGGCCAGCCGTCAGACTTGGCAACTGAGTTTCTCTATGAGCCCAGCCCTGGGCCCAGTGCCCGGCAGCACAAAGGCAGCACAAAAGCAGCACATGGCAGCCGCAGCTCCCGGGGAGCCTGAACACAGTAATAGAGACATGGTGCTGCCAGCGCAGAAGAGCCAATGCAAACTAACTCCAGCACAAAAGCTCTAGTGCATGGGTCCTCAAACTTCTTAAACAGGGGGCCAGTTCACTGTCCCTCAGACCGTTGGAGGGCCCGACTGCGGGCCCTGGGAAGAGTCAGCTGCTAAGCAGGACAGGCAGAAGCGGCAAAGACACCCAGCAGGCTAGATAAATGTCCTAGGCGGGCTGCATGTGGCCCATGGGCCGTAGTTTGAGGACGCCTGGTCTGGTACTTACCAGATGAATACAAGGTGAGGAGGAATCAGCACATGGCCTCCCACATAGTTCCTTACTCTGAGTTTTTACCTGACACTGAACTTCAATGATTTCAAAATTTTATAAGATTTTGATCAAGTTGCTTCCATTTTCAAAGACAAATGTGTTAAAAAAGAAATAGCTTACAACTGTCATAAGCCGCAGACAACACACAACTTCCTTCTGCAGCTGTAGCCAGGCCTTCGTGTTACTAACCACTGGCCCTACCTGACCAGATGAGACAATGGCTCTGAGAACATCCTACTGTGACTGGGCAGCAGAGGTGGCCCAGCAGTGCTTCCCCCACATCATGGGGCATAAAGAAAGGGTTTCTGCAGAGCACAGGGGCACACTACAGGGAGGGGCACACCACTGAGCACACATGGGGCTCAGTGAAGAAAATCATTTTTACATTAGGAGAGAATATACTAAATATTGAATTTATATTCCATTTTCAAGTAAAATTTCAAATATTTTAATGAGAAACTTGATCTGGCTTTTATGAATATAATTTTTATTTATTTATTTTTTTTTTGAGACAGGGTTTTGTTGTCACCTAAGCTGGAGAGCAGAGGCATGACCATAGCTTACTGCACCCTCAAACTCCAGGCCTTAAGCAATCCCTCCACCTCGGCCTTCCAATATACTAAGATTGTAGGTATGAGCCACCAAGTCCCGCCCATGAACATAATTTTTAAACATACAATTTTTGATCAAGAGTTTTAATAATTCTTTCTACTTCTTGACTATTGCCAATGACAAATGTTTAAAAAAGTAGGTGATAAAAATATTTAACTTTCTTTTTTAAAATTTGAAAATTTCTAAAAGTTGAAGTTTTAAACAGTTTCATCAGTACATTTTTTTCTCACAAATATAATTTTAATAATTATGAAAATGTCAGTGGTACACGAATCCAAACAGGGTAGCTCTAAGCTGTAGAGCACGTGTGGCAGAGTGGCCACCTTGCATCTGCAGACCTGCTATGCATGTGTGAGGCTGAGACCAGGGCCTGCTAAATCTCCTTCATCTTCCTACCCTCCACCCACGCACTGGCTAATCCTGACAGCACAGGAGCCCTGAGCAGGCAGCTTCATCCTGGCCCGGGATCACTGTGAGCAGAGGGTGGTGATCACAGAAGCTGCCCCTGTGTCTGCTGTCTGTGGGAGCCCTGGGAGAGCTGCCAGACTCCATTCCAGCCAGCTTTGTGGTGGTGCATGCAAGGGCTGGTGGTTAGATTCCCAGGGATTTTGTGAGCCATTATTAAAAGTTAAATTATATAAATTTACAATTTAAAAACCTCCCACACAGTAATTATTTTACTACCGTGTTACTATTCTCTGTGCTCTTGAGGTGATGTCCAACCAGGGGTTTAGTGACATCGTGTTGGTAGCCTGGAATTGGCCGCAGTGATAGTATTTACACCACAGAAATCAGCAAGCACTACATACTAAAGCTGGATTCACTGCTCTTCTTTCTTCCCCCTGCCTCACCCTCAGTGCACGGTCAAACACTGACCAGCATGTAACTGGTCACACTCAGTGGGGACCAAGCCCAGCGGAACTCTGGCTGACCCAAGAGCTGAAGGGATCTGCACACGGTGATGCTTCTGACCTGCTCTGCTGAGCAGAATGTGTTGCATCTTCTGAGCTTCTTGGTAAATCTTCATCACCCTGCTAGGGCCAGTGCCTATGGATACATGCGCTGATGCCACCCATAGTAAGAATCTTCACGTGAGCAGCAAAGCCACGGGGGAAGGTTGAGCCACGCTCTGCACACACAGGCTTACCTGGAGCCAGTCCATCCATGACAGCACAGGTGTGGCCACCGTCCAGCATCGGACCTGAGCAACCATCAGTCTTCTCCTTTAGCTGGTACAGTCCAAATTTCATTCCACTTTTGTTACTTTTGTAGGGATTCTCCTAGCATAGCCAACCTGTATACACTGTTACATGATTCTAAGAGCTAAGAGCTGCCTTTACCTATCCAGGCAGAGAGAAGGAGTTGCCTGAAGTACAATTTGTGATAAACAGAGTCTATGCATATGTGACTTTTTTTTTTTGAGACAGAGCTTACTTTTCACCCTCAGTAAAGGGCTATGGTGTCATAGCTCTCAGCAAACTCTTGGGCTTAAGCAATTCTCTTGCCTCAGCCTCCCAAGTAGCTGGGACTACAGGTACTTACCACAACATCTGGCTAGTCTTTACAGATGAGGTCTTGCTCTGGCTCAGGCTGGTCTCAAACTCATGAGTTCAGGCAATCCACCCTCCTTGGCCTCCCAAGAGTGCTAGGATTACTGGCATGAGCTACCACACCCGGCTTATGCATATGAGATTTAGAAAATGAGAAAAGCAAGAAGCATTACTGAGGTCCTGGTGCACACAGTTCATTCTCTCTCACCCAGGGAGCAGGGAGCAGCAGCCCTATGCTGGGCACAGTTCTGGGCACTGGGGAAGACTGAGCCAAGCACACACAGACGCCCTAATCTCCCACCACTGCCTCCCAGACCCTCCCCCAGGCTTCAGGGACTTCCCTTTGTGCTATTCCTGCCCTTGTTGGGTCTATCACTATAGTCCGTGAGGTGGGCATGACCAAGCCCACTTCACAGATGAGGACAGTGAAGGAAGTCACTTGCAAAGTCTGGGAATTCATTTCTCATAAAAACTCGTAATGTGTTCTCAGAGTCAAGTATTTTCCAAGAAGCTCACTGGTATGAGAGTTAAGTATGTCCTAATGAGGAGTCATATGGCCCTGTGGTCATTCCCATTACCGAGGTACATTATGTTTTAATGCACTTTCCTGCTATTACATAGCAGAAGGACATCCCTAACCAGTGTGGGGGTGACCTGGACGTTTCTCCCTAGCGCTGTGGTAGAGACCCCAAGCCCACTTGCAGGGGACAGTTCCAGGAAAAGTCCCAAGGCAATGTGGCTTTTAAGTGATAAAAACTTCATATAAAATGTTAACTACATTTAGAAAATTCAAAATTACGGTTCAAGTTCTAAAACAGCCTCCTGTCAACAGAACTCAACTTCCCTAGAAAAAGACTATGGGCAAATCATTACTTCCATTATTACTTCTGGTCAAATTCCTATTCCTACAGTGGTCCTGAAAGCCCTCCTGGCTACCACTGGCCACTGCCAAGGGGGCAGTCTAGACTTCTCAGGAACACACAATGGAATACAGTGTTCCTCAACTTTTTAAAATTCATGCCCCTTTTGTGGCATGAAAAAACAAGCCCTTCTCGGTACTTGAAAGTTTGAAATTTCTAAGTATATTATGACTATAAATCCACCAAAACCAGGTTCTTATACAATTTAGCCCCCTCTGCCACACTGCTCTCACCTTCAGAGGACTAGTTCAGGGCTTATTACACTGCAAGCCCAGGGGAGGGGCCAGAGAGGAAGAAGGCAGGGGAAACACGGACTAGAGCCGCCAGGCCTGCCCCTGGACACCCAGGAAGGGACCAAGGTGAGCCAGGCCAAGGCAGCTTCCCCCAGACCTACTAATGAGACAAGGACAAGCCCACTTCTCACTTTGTTCAGTCAGTCCCATCCCAAAGAGGACACCACAAGGACAGCAGAGACAACCCACAGTGTGGGACACTCCAAACGGCAAGTGATTTGGTTTCTGTGACATTCGGTGATAGGAGAGTAACACAGCAGCCCACTACTCTAGATATAGACTGTGTGTGGCATAGACTGTGTGGCCAGAATAGTAAGTTACACACAGGGACCCCACCTGGTCACTGATGCAAACAACCCACTGGAAAAGGCGTTTCTGAGATGATCCAGAAGGTGGACCACAGGATGGCTACTAGGTAGTCCCCAAAATGTCCTTCTGTTAGAGGAGTGATAATGGGCACTGAGGTTATGCAAGAAAATATCCATATTTTTATAAAATTACCTACCTAAGTAGTGATGAAATTATATAATCTGGGATTTACTTTAAAATACTTTAGTAAAGAAACAAAAAGATAAATGACGTAATGTGGCAGATAATTGTTGACTATGGGTGATGGGATTTTGTTGCATCATGCTCTGATTTTGTGTATGATTGAAAATTTTCGTAATTAAAAAATACAAAATAAAGAGTCAATTAAAGCGATCATAGCTTTCCTCAGCTTCCCAGAGTTATGGAGACAATCGCTTGGGCCACCACTCAAGAGTTTCAACAACAAATGCTCCACATTCACTTGCAAAACACAAGTTGGTTTATAGGTTTGGAAGTGTTGCTTCCACAATTTTAATTCATGAAGTTGCAATTCATTTGCAAAATAAAACCAAAGTCAGAACATTCTTGGGAAAGAGATAAGGAAAGAAAAATAAAGAAATGAGACACTACTGGTACAAGTTCCTCACACAAACAGAAGAGAACTAACCTGTTTCCACACGGAACCGAACGACATCCAGACTGTCTTAAACATGGGAGCTCAGCACGTTCCCCCTAGAACAAAGGAATTCAAGCTGGCTGCCAACACAGCCTCTTGAACAGCAACTCTTATCCTGTAGGCCACAGATCCTTGATGCAAAATTTTAAATGTGCACAACAGGCTCAGTGCCCATAGTTCAGTGGTTAGGGTGCTGGCCACATACACCACGGCTGGCAGGTTCGAACCAGGCCCAGGCCAACTAAACAACTACAACAAAAACATAGCCAGGCTCCTCCTGCCTCAGCCTCCCAAGTATCTGGGACTACACATACCTGCCACTATGCCAGACTACTTTTTTTAAGAATCTTTAGCAGTGGTGCGTCTCACTCAAGCTCAAGCTGGTTTTGAGCTCTTGAGCTCAAGGGATCCTTCCACCTCAAGCTCCGAGAGTTCTAGGATTACGTAAAGATGTGAGCCTCCATGACTGTGAACTGTCATTTCTTAAAAGTTTACTGCATTTATCATTAATCTTGGAGTTATAAACATGTGAAAAATAACAACTTTTCTTAATTTTTTTAGCATTGTGGCTTAAATTTTTTAACATTCTTATCATCATCCTTTTCTCTCATGTATTTCTCCTGTTCTTGGCATATAATGTGAGCTAATTAAACTTTCTTCCCCCTTTTTTAATGCATTCTCATTTGTTCTCACAGTAACAGAAAAAATATATTGTCATAGAATATTGTAGCTTTTTAAAGAAATATACTGTTTTGTGTCAATAAGCAAATAAAAGAACAAAACAATAAATATTAAAAAAAAAAATAGCCAGGTTATGGTGAGTGCCTATAGTTCCAGCTACTTAGGAGGCTGAGGCAACAGAATTGCTTGAACCCAAGAGTCTGAGGTTGCTGTGAGCTCTGACACCACAGCACTCTATCAAGAACTACAAAGAGAAACTCTGTCTCAAAAAAAACAAACAAACAAAAATAAACCCAGAAACCAAACAAAACTGCAGAACAGTTTTCTATGGAGTATTCACCTTTCTTTGGATTCTCAAAGAAATCCATATCCCAAAACATTAAAAACTACTGATCTTTAAAAAAGAGGGTTTAGAAGGAAACTGACATTCTGAAGCTCTAGCCATGGGTAGTTACAGAAAAGCTTTTGATCTGACATCTGAAATTTGTGGAATATTCTTGATGAATCCACAATAAGGTGATTAAAAGTCTTTCTCCAACACCCACAAGCAAACAAACAGCCTGGCCCTGCAGATAGCACAGGGTACGTCTATAATAGGGTCTACTTGCATCACACAACCCTCCACTGTGAGGCACAACCATCTGGGAGTGAGCAGGCAGGTGAAGGGAACCTGAATGGCGGGCTCCTCAGCCGCACAAATCCTGAACCAACTTCACAGGCCATGGGAGAATGGGATCCTCCATTCCTAGGCCTAAGTCCCTGCAGGAGATGTTAACAGAATAAATAGGCAAAACAACACGTAGACATAAACATTTATTTTTACTGACTATGATCTAAGTCAGCAAAAGAGACAACAAAACTTCAGTTTCCTGGCAGTCCTTCTAGATGACAACACAATGCCTGAGAATAGGGCTAGAATCTCTTCACGAAATCACCTAGTAATCTCTCATCATCCTAGGACAGACAGTACCTCTCAGGACTGTGAGAATCTTTTGATGGCTGTCACGTTTTCTCATCCTTGAAGTCAGGACAGACAGATGCTGTCTCATCAGCTGAGATGCTCTTTCACTCTTGCAATCTGCCAGGTGGAAGGGCACAGTGGCACTGTTGAATCTGCGTTAACTGTGGAGTCCAGGATGTTGGCTGGAGGCCTCCCCAGAAAGGACTAAAGCTTTTCTTCAAGGGCTGCTCACTGCTCATGTCACTGCCCAACACCTTTCTCACCTTAGTTGAGAGGTTTGAAGGATCATCTAATCACAGAGAACATGAGAACCCACCATGAAATGAATCACCGCCTGCAGGCCTCCATGGAGACCCATTCTCTAGTAGCGTATGCGTTTCTCGGTCAGGAGCTATACTCACATCAGCGCCGGAGCCTCAGAAAGAATGCATGTTTACACTCTGTACTCTCCAATGGGTAATACTTATCATAAAAATCTAAAACATACTCTTCAGTCTTGAATCCAAATTTCTGGTACAGCAGCATAGCGGGATTGCTTGCCGAGACGTGAAGGGTTACATCCTTGCCCATGCAGGTCTGCCAAAAGAGTGGAAAAATAAAAGATTAAAATAGAAAGGCCTGAGGGAATATGAGTAGGTGAAGAAACTCTTTTTAAGTACAGTAGTTAGTTACGGAAACTGGAGAAATCAGAAACTGAGGCTGGGACACTGCAACACCCAGCAACGCTAGAAAAAGAGTAATATTTTGCTGCTGATCAAAACATTCACAGGACTAAGGACCCCACATAGTGTTTTGAGCTTTTTTACTTTTTTGAAGCAAACAGCCAAGGGAGATATTTTGTTGCCAATTTTATTATTGTTTGTAATTCAATTACATTTTCTTTTTTTTGAGACAGAGTCTCAAGCCATTGCCCTGGGTAGAGTACTGTGGCATCACAGCTCACAGCAACCTCCAACTCTTGGGCTTAAGCGATTCTCTTGCCTCAGCCTCCCAAGTAGCT
>NW_003852603.1:2404221-2410601 GCF_000181295.1 Otolemur garnettii | reverse complement strand
GAAACCTGAGGATGCACAAACAGAAAATACTAAGAATCTAATTAAGAAACCTGAGGACCTTCCACAGACTTTCTGAGACCCAAGGTCCAACTTCCATTTCTCTAAAACCGGCAGAACTAGCTCCTTAGAACTGAGATTTCTAATTAGCTGGGTGTTATAGTGGACACCTGTAGTCCCAGCTGCTCAGGAGGCTGAGGCAGAGGGATCATTGAACCCAGGAGTTTGAGGTTGCTGTGAGCTCTGATGATGCCATGGCACTCTATTTAGCCTGGGCAACAGAGTGAGACTCTGTCTCAAAAAAAAAAGAAAAAAAGAGTACATTCACCTTCACCTTTTTCTCCCACTCCTTTTTAACTGATTGTCCAGGGAACCATGTGCACTAATTTATTTAGATTTTTGCAAAAGAGCTAAAAGATCCAGTCCTCATGCAGATGTAAATGGCCCACCCTGATGTGGTGGCCTAGTGAAGCAAGTGTCTGGCACTAAGGGAATGAGACGTGGATGGTAGAAATATCAAGCTAATAGGGAGGGACTTGTCTACGGGCAATTTCTGTTTTCCTATGAAAAGGAAAATTTTAAATCCCTTATGAATTTGGTATACTCACATCTCAGAGAACTACAACAGAAGTGCAGACTTATATTTGAAAATTAATGTTAACCCTTTGTGTGTAGTTTGGAGCTTCTTGTATTTGTCTAAACACTACAAGCCAGAATTTTGTATCTCCTTTGATAAAAAGTGTGTATAATGTAAAGTAGTTTTGCATATTCTTGGGCTGCACATGGGCTGAATTTTTAAAAAATTTTTTAAAGACTTGAAGCAGAATCTTATAATTTGTGTAAATGACAAGTATAAAATCCTACCATAAAATGCTAAAAAATATACAGTTTCAAATAAAACCAAGAAATGCAGCACAAAAAAAAAAAAAAGAAGAACTGAGATTTCTACAATTGACCTAATCTTAAGTGAAAAGAGTAATAATCATTCTGTCAACACAAAGCAACTTCTTAGATGCTTTAATCAGCCATGCTGAATAATGAATCACAAAAGTCACATAAATTAAGGATTTGGTTTTAATGGTGAAGACACTGAAATACTGAAGATTTAAAGTCCTTAAGATTTACAACCCTTGGTTCCCCAAGCCTCAGTTTAAGAACTTCTCTGTCAAAGGCCATCTTAACAGCTCTTTTCTTTTCTCTGCGTAACTCACACTGTGCATCCAAACACATTTTTAGGACAAAAGAGCATTACTAGTATACCAAGGACAAGAGCCTGTGGTCAGTTTTTAAAGTCAGTTTTATGGGGTGATGTCAGTGTTCTTTAGACTGCAGAGACATAGCATCCACAGTCTGACCACGCCAGCACCAAGGACTACCAACTGAGAACCTCCTGTGTGGGCCCTGAGGCATGTGGCCAGACTGGGGGCAAGGTGCCCACATACAGTGACCAACACTCCTCCACCCACCTGGCAAACCTTCAGCAAGAACGGACTCTGCGCCAGGCCTTCACCAGGCACCAACACCACAGACATGTCAAAGGACCATCCTCAGACCCTTACTGGTAACTGATAAAGCAGAAAACTCCCGTAAGCTGTTAGGACAGACAGATGAACACAGACTGGAGATCAAGTCCATGGGCGGCTGGCGCAGAGGAAGGGCGGCGTGGCAGAAATGACGGGACAGTCTCAGGAGAAAACAAGGACCCGAGGAGGCAGCACATGCTAACTCCCCAGGAGTCACAGCCTCAAGAGAAAAGAGCAATTTCCAGGACGATGGTTCTCAAGGCTCCCGCCAATATTTGGGAATTATTAAGCAACTGTCAGTAAAAAGCTGGAAAAACAGGCTGGACATGGTGGCCCATGCTGTAATCCCAGCACTCTAGGAGGCCGAGGCGGGTAGATCACCTCAGCTCAGGAGTTTGAGACCAGCCTGAACAAGAGCAAGACCCTTTCTCTACAGAAAAACTAGCCGGGCACTAGATAAAAGTTACTAGAAAAACTGGAAGGAGAATGCTCACATCCTTTTTTTTAATGTTAGCATTTGAAGATTTGGTATATCTTCTTCAAGGTGATACAACCATATCAAAGGATAAATTCTAATTCATCACTAGAATCAAGTCTTACAAGCTTCATATCAGCTTATATAATGAGAGTAAAAGTGAAAACTGATCAGCAATAATAGAATGCACACTACTTTTGATACAGTTGTACAAAAATGTCTATAACAATAAAACCACAGTTCCACTCCCACTTCTCAGTGCTGTGACGTGATTCTAAGGGGAGAAGTTACTAACACGGTGAGTATATCTGCTTCAGGTCCTCCCTTGGTGTTTTCTGATTTTATTTACTACACATGCTCACAAAGGAGTTTCTTTGAAACCTGGGTCTCAATAATCATCTAATTTTGGAGGGTCAGAGATTTTGTCCACATGCTTTTATAGCCTCATAAATGGCTGATGACTGGCCTTCTTTCACGCGGAAACCCATCCCATTGGACCACGCTGGGAAGAACCAGCTCAGCTCTTATTCCTCCTCCCAGTCTTCCAGGTGTGCTCAGAGGCAAGATGGCAAATTAGAAGCACAAACAACATACCTGAATCAGGTGATAGATCATGAAAGTCGCAATCCCAGCTCTTCTCCATTCAGGATGGACGAACAGAAATGAAATGTAGGCTTCATTGTATTTCACATCGGGAACCATGAAGCCAAAGGCAATGATGACTTTTTTATAAAGGACAACAACACTGAAATCTGGGTACTGCAGGCACTCAGACAGGTCAATGCCTAAAGACAAGAAACAGCCAGAGTCAAACTGTGTGCCTTTTGCAATTAATGAACACCAGGCTGTTCAGTCTGTACCTATAACTACACCTGCATGCTAAAAAATCAAAATAATAAAAATAATAGAAGCAAAGTATTACCACAGATATCACACATTCAGATCATGAAAATAAAAATGTATTTTAGAAAATATCAAAATTAACATAGTTACTTTATAAATACATATGTTAATAGAAGAAGGGAAGGATAGAGCGGGCAGGAGGGCACAGGCTCAGAACTGGATGCACCTGGCGCTGGACTCAGCCTCCTCTTCCACATGTGTGACCCGGCACATTTAACAATGTCTCAGGGCCTCAGTGCCTGAGAGAGTTGGGGTAAAGACTCCCTGCGAGGACTCACACCAGACTCATTACCACAGACACACACGATTTATAAACCATCATAAGGATGCTGCCTTTCATAGCAAAGCAGCAGGTAACGATTCTACGCATGATGTATGGAAAACATCTAACACGAGGCCAGGACGCAGAGATGCTCCCAAAACGTTACTTTGGGCCCAGGACCACTCCCAAAAGAACGAGGACTCTGTCACCACATGGACTGCTACATCATCATCAGACAGTAACGACACCACAGCTCTAAACTTGGTAAAATGCTATCTAACATCTGGAAGACATGTACTCTTTCCTTAGGTTTCCTTATTATGTAACAGATTCACAAAGAATATGTTTATATCTGCCAATTAAAATGTGTTCCTTTGGTCTTCAAAGAAAATTGTTTTAAGGCTGATAAAATGACAAATCATATTGAGTTTACTCTTATTCTCAATGTCTGTGATCAGGGTACTCGGCTTTGTAGAAACACCCGTTGACACCACTAACACTCTTTAAGCAATATAATTAAACAAAACATAAAGAATTAGTAAGCCAAAACCAAAGTGTCCAAACACACCCAAGCTACCAGCCTGTGTATCTCTCATAGATATTACCTGGTATCTAAATATATGCAGAAGCAAAACAGGGTGAATCTTTTATTCTGGAAACAGAGACAAGCAGGAAAGAGAAACAAAAATACTGTTTATTACTTGAATTGCTGGCTTCTTCCTGATTTTAGGAAAGGAAGAAGTATTTATACTTTTCTGTTAAAAGACACAAACTAAACAAATCATGAGTAAAAGTCTTAGGGTCACATGACATACACTAATTTTAAAAAGTACGAGAATGAACCACACAGAAAAATTATCTGCCTGGTTTGGAAGCAGGAACATACCAGGCCAGAAAAACTCCTGACACATAGAGTTGATCGTCGGGATGTGGTTGGGCCGGACATAGCAGTAATCAAGAGGTGCGTCAGGCTCGGGTGTCCAGTGAGGGTCACTCCTGTGCAGATGGGAGCGAATCTGTGACAGGAGCTGTAGTTTGGGTGGCTTTGTTTCATAATCACGCCTCCAGTACCACAGAAAATAAACAAAGTCAAATCAAGAAAAATATCCCATGCTATTCCTAGTTTTTGACTCACATAAACTCTTAAATCTTGAAATTTTAAATTATTTGGCACCGATTTATATGGCATCTAGCTTAAGGCTAGTTATAAACTTTTTTGGTATGAAATCTAAAATTGACTTTGTACCCACCAGGGCCTGTACTAGGCGCCTTAATGGGCGCAGAGAGGAAACAAAACAGCATCGAGTTCAAACTGAGGAGTGCTAAGACACAGGGGTGCATCCCCAGTGCCAGTGGAGGCCAAAGTGGGGAACACTGACTTTGCCAGGCGGTTGGAGAGCACAGGAGACAAGGTGACGCTGGGGCAGACTCACGAACTGTCCAAGAACGCAATGCCGGCATGGGGCTCAGGGCAGTCATGGAGCTGCAGCGCTCCTGGGGCCCCAAGTGGGCAACAGTGCTCACTCACTTCAGTGCCAGACACTGCCAGGCCTCTCTAGCAAGCTAAGCTTCCACTTCACTGCCTGGACAGCAAACCTCATCGTTAGAAACTGTCCCAACATCCAGTCCTCAGATAGGTTCGAATGAGATATCTTTCCTATTTTTTCATTTTACAGACTAGTAAATACATACAACTTTAATACTTAAAACAGAACAATGATTATGATAATCACGAAGGAATCTAACAGTTCACTTATTCTTGCTTTTTAAATTTCTTTCAAGGACCATTTTCTGCAAAAAAGTATAGTTAAAACAAGCAGAGAATAAATGGAGCAGTTTTTGGTCTTAATTCTCTCCAACTGAAGAACAAGGTACAGAAATCACAGTCACTATCCCTCGTGACATAGTTGATATCACACCTCCTCTCCATATACCTGATATAAGGTTTCAAGATCCGAGAAGTATAAGGGCTGACAATACTTTGGTCCACAGCCATATCTTCTGATCCCACCAAACGATATAAAAACTTGGTGGTTTGGTGCCTAAATCCTTTCCTGGATGGCAAAGTAGTCTGTGAAAAAGAAACACTGGTTATATAGAAATGAAATTACTAAGAGGATTGCTTAATTTCTGTATATAAGTAGTATGACATTTCTATGTGTCAGAAGTCTTTTTGCATTACTGATTTGAAAAGCTCAAGCTTCAATACAAAGTTTGTAGGCATCTTTGCATAAAACTAAATATGAAAAATTAACCTATGTTGTTTAAAAAAAAAGTAACTTGTAAAATTCTGAAGTTATTTAAAAATGTTAACTTATTTAAAGTGAGTGAAAGCTAGGACTGGACACTAGATTCACAGCCTCCCAAGGCTTCATTTTGTAAATGTTATGCCTGTAACCTGCTCACTCAATATTAATCAGCCCCAGTATTAAACTGTGGCCTATATATGGTTCACATCACATGACACTCTGTTATCCAAAGAGTCATATCCAATTACTGCTGTCCCTGTATGTGGATTTTTTTAAATACAGCTCTTTTTATAGATAAATTTGATAAAAACAGGAGTCGTGTAGATTATCATCCTAAAACAAATCTCAATAGCAGAGACCCTGCCAGAGGCTCAGGGAGGATGTGGCATTTGCTCCTCATAGCACTGGTAGATCTTACACATTCCCTTCTGAAGCCTGTGAGCGGGACTGCAGAAGGGCTACTCCTCAAGGAGAGCCGCTCCTGGGCCTGTCGGGCAATAACACAACACGTGCAGATAGGATTTTATACCAAGAGCCCAGATGGACGATTAAAAGGCAAATTTCTGAAGTGATCTGCCAAGGGTTGGATGGAGTTTAGAAACCTGAATTGTTTTTGTAGAATCAGATGCTCTTAACCTAGAAACTAACTTTGTTGAAAGAGCAAGATCCCTTCCTCTACAATTTGCTCTCATACTTTCCCCAAGCTAGACACAAAAATGTTCAAAGGCTAATTGTGAAATTCTTCCAAGCCCTAAAGTCAGTGTCCAAGTAAAATTCCAGCTGTGATATAAAGTTTCCAATATGGCCACACATAATTCCTCCCACCCCTGGAGTGTAAGTAGCTCCTCACATGAGAAGGCAGAGTTGGTTTCCCCTCCCCTTGAATGGGGTGGGCCCTGGGAATGGCTTTGACCAAGCTGGCAGAGGTAATATTCCGAGACGTCTTCAGTCAACTGCCAACTTCCATATTT
>NW_003852603.1:2402828-2403156 GCF_000181295.1 Otolemur garnettii | reverse complement strand
ACAGCTCCCAGAACACTCTCCCCCATGTATACAGCTCCCAGAACACTCTCTCCCATGTATACAGCTCCCAGAACACTCTCCCCCACGTACACAGCTCCCAGAAAACTCTGCCCCACGTACAGAGCTCCCAGAACACTCTCCCCCACGTACAGAGCTCCCAGAACACTCTCCCCCAAGTAAACAGCTCCCAGAACACTCTCCCCCATGTATGCAGCTCCCAGAACACTCTCCCCCAAGTATACAGCTCCCAGAAAACTCTCCCCCATGTATACAGCTCCCAGAACACTCTCCCCATGTACACAGCTCCCAGAACACTCTCCCCCATGTA
>NW_003852603.1:2379670-2396053 GCF_000181295.1 Otolemur garnettii | reverse complement strand
CTCCCAGAACACTCTCCCCCATGTATACAGCTCCCAGAACACTCTCCCCCATGTACACAGCTCCCAGAACACTCCCCCCCATGTATACAGCTCCCCAGAACACTCTCCCCCATTACACAGCTCCCAGAAAACTGTCTCCCATGTACACAGCTCCCAGAACACTCTCCCACATGTACACAGCTCCCAGAACACTCCCCCCCATGTATACAGCTCCCCAGAACACTCTCCCCCATGTACACAGCTCCCAGAACACTCTCCCCCATGTACACAGCTCCCAGAACACTCTCTCCCATCTATACAGCTCCCAGAACACTCTCTCCCATCTATACAGCTCCCAGAACACTCTCCACCCATATAAACACTCTCCAAGAACACTCTCCACTGATGAGTACATTTCCCCAACTACCTGGTCTCACCGTAGTCTAAGACACTCCAGGCTGCCTGGGCCACCCACTGCCTCTTGTTGGCCTCTCTCTTCCTACTTTTACTCCATACATCCAGTCTCCACACAGAAGCCAGGTTCTTCTAAAAACACAAATTCACTTTCCTTCATCAAAACTCCTACCTGGTTTCCCACTGAATGCTCATGGTACAATCCAAACTCCTCACCCACAGTTAGTAGGATCCTATAGGCTCTGGCTCCTCCCTCTGGCCTCACTTCCCACCATCCCATTCCTCTGATGTCACCTAGTCCCAGCCACTTACACCAACCTTACTTCTTCCTTAGGGCCAGTAGCCGGGACCCTTCTTTAGCCTGATCCTATGAATCAGGACTTAGTTCAAGGCCATTCCTGGTCTCCAGCACAGAGGGGTGGCCCTGCCCTACACGCTTTTCCCTCACTGCACTCACCTTCTGTGAGTAATGTTATCTGCTTGGTGAGCTAGTTACTATCATCTCCCTCTTAAGGATGTCAGCTCCGTAGGCTGGGGCCTTCCCTGTCTTAAGCTACTAAGCGTCCTCAGCTAGAATAGTGCTTGGCACATAGGCATATTAAGTACTCAACGTATGTTTGCTCAATGAAAGAGCAGTGAGGGAAAAAGCACCCCAAAGTCTAAGTATGGAAAATGTTAAGTGCGTTTCTTCAGAGTTCTAGTTCTAAACACATGGAGAGGTAGATGGGCTGCTGGGTCCCGTGCCAAACCCAAGCTGTGAGATGCCAGATGTTGAGAAGGAAGACAGCACCCCAGGCAGGCAGCAAGCTCGGAGAGGTCACGAGGGTCAGGTTCTAGTGAAGCCGATGAGTGAAGAGAGCAGAGAAGGCTCTGCCCCACCAACAGAGCAGGGGCCCTGTCACCATCACCTCCTCTCCCATGTGCTTCTCCAGGAGAAGCAGGCAGATCACTGCCAAGTAACTTGGCCAGCCAGGCTAGAGGAGGGTGATGCCAGAGCAGTGCCGGAGCCTTCCTAAGGTAGAGGGCAGATCCCATCCCACACAGTCCCTGAGCAGGCCACAACCCAGGCAGCAAAGGCAGAGGGAGGTAAAAAGCAACACCTGGCCAGAGGTCCTGGGAGCTCCCTGAGAGGTGAGGCTCCTAGACTGCAGAGAAAGGTGAGAGCAGGAAGGAGACTAACCTAGAGCCTCCCATTTTCCTAGAATTGTTGAGAGGGTCACTAGCTGGGAACCAGGCCTTTGCTCTCCCCCGCACCCCACCCCCAGCATATACTACCAGCAAAGGCAGCTGAACACACTGAGGGGATATGAACTCACTGGAAGAAAATCAAGACTCATAAATAAAGACTGCAAGAAAGCAAGAGAAGGGTAACAAACTTAAGCTGCACAGGAAAAGGTAGACTCAGTACATCAAACAGACAAGAATTTCTCAAAGTTTAATAGTCATCAGGGAAGCGCAAATCAAAACTACAGGGAGATACGACTTCACACCCACTAAGATGGCTGTGATCAAAAGGACAGGTAATGTGAAAGGATGTGGAGAAATGAGTGTCTTCATACACCGCTGGAAGGAATGTGAACAGTGCACCACTTGGGAAGACGGCCTCACAGTTCTTCAAAAAGTTAAACATAGAGTTACCATCCACTCCTACATCCAGATCCAGAGAAAAACGTGTCTACACAAAAACTTATATACAGATGTTCGTAGCAGATTATGTTCATAGCCAAAAGGTAGAAACAACCCAAATGTCCATCAACTAATGAATGGATAAACTAAACGTCTATCCATACAATGGGATATTAAGCCTTTAAAAGTGATCAAGTACTAATAGTATATGCTACAATGTGGATGGTCTTGAAAACGCCATGCTAAATGAAAGAGGGTGATCACAGCAGCGCCTGTAGCTTAGTGGGTAGGGTGTCGGCCACATACATGGAGGCTGGTGGGTTCGAACCCGGCCTGGGCCACCTAAAACAATGACAACTGCAACAAAAAAATTAGCTGGGCATTGTGGCAGGTGCCTGTAGTCCCAGCTACTTGGGAGGCCTGAGGCAAGACAATCACTTGCTCAGACAGGTCTTGAAATTTCTGGCCTCAAGCAATCCTCCTGCTTCAGCCTCCCCCAGTGCTAGGATTATAGGCATGAGCCACCATACCTGGCCACTAATGACTTAACAGAGCAAGGAAAGCTAAAACTAAAGCTGGTGGTAAAGACTGACCAGGAGCAGGATGATTTACAAAATTCAACCTCAGGAAAATACAGAATCAGAACCTGTGAGCTATGGTCCTCACAGGTACTATGGAAGCTAAGAACTGGCAGTCCAACTATGGCCTGAGAAGCTCTTTAAGAAGTTAAAACCGGCTCGGCGCCTATAGCTCAACTGGCTAAGGCGCCAGCCACGTACACCTAAGGTGGCGGGTTCGAATCCCCAGCCCGGACCCGCCAAACAACAATGATGGCTGCAACCAAAAAATAGCCGGGCGTTGTGGCGGGCGCCTGTGGTCCCAGCTACTTGGGAGGCGGAGGCAGGAGACTCGCTGGAGCCCGGGAGTTGGAGGTTGCTGTGAGCTGTAACGCCACGGCACTCTGCCCAGGGGGACAGCTTGAGGCTCTGTCTCAAAAAAAAAAAAAAAAAAAAAAAAAAAAAAAAGAAGTTAAAACCTCCAATTACACCACTTACACCACTATGTCAGCTACACTGCCCCCAACCAGGAAATGATGTTTCCCCCTCTGGCAGAAGACTGGACTTTCTAGAGAGGTCCAAAAGGAGATTCCAGACACAGGGAACCAAAGGTGAGAGTGCTGTTCTGAAGACAGGGAGATTCAGTGGAAGTTTATTTACTTAGTCATAGGCTCCTGGACCTTCCCACTGGGGTCTTAGAATGCAGGCAGGTTAATACTATACTTCACAGGAAAGATGGGGAAAAAAGTGAAAAAAAGAAAATTAATAGGATCCACCCCACAGTATGGATCTCGGCAAATTACAGCCCACAGGCCAAACCCAGCCCATTGCTATTTGGGTAGATAATGCTTTACTGGAACACAGCCGCACACGTTCACCATGGCTGCTTTCACAATGGCAGAGTTCAGTAGTTCTGACTGGGCATGGATGGCCTTGCAAAGCCTAAAATATTTACTGTCTGGCCCTTTACAGAAAAAGTTTACCAACCCTCTGGTCTACAGGGCTCAATATCCAAGGAACAAGGGAGTTCTAAAAAAAGAGAACCGACAAAATAGAAGACAGGAAATTAAGACTTTTCAGAACTCAGGAATAAGAGCTTCAAATTGAAAGGGCCCACACACCACATGCCCAGCACAAGGAAAGAAACAGGTCCTACATATGGTGTATCACTGAATAGGATCAGAACTGGCAATAAAGAGACCACTAGCGTCCCGAGAAGACAACATAAAAATGTGCAAAGACTCCAAACAGGGAATTCTCAGACAACCAAGAAACTTTAGTGTTTAACCTCACCTGTAATCAAAGTAACGTGAATAAAAAGATTTCACTTCACAGCCATCTGATTAGCAAAAAAACTTAAAGGCTGATTACTATTAACTGCTAGCAAAGACAGAAATGAGTCCTCTCATTCTGCTTGGTGGGAGGGTATACGCTGGCAGCTCTGAATGGAATTAATTCTTCCCAGAGGCACTCACAAAACGTGGGTTCCAATGACATCACACTGACCCCCTGGCTGCTATTTCTTCATGCTGTCCCCTAACTACACAGATGTTTACACACCTTCAAATCCTGCTCAGCATAATACCCCGTACATCACATGTCCTCAATAAATCTGCCAGTCGAAACTATGACACACATCACGTATAGCTCCCCTCAGAGACTGAGAGCTATAAAGAAAACGTCCAGGTTATGTACGTATGTGTGTATACACCCACATACACACAAACCTCGAAGGTCCAAGGGAAAAGAAAAACCCAGGTGTATTAAGGAGCATATATACAGAACAAATCCTAAAAATAAAGCCCAAAATTTTTGTATTTTTCCGCCTTGCTCTTTTCTCCTCTCGCCCTACGTGACTCATGATTTTACCAGTCACGGCCTAACCTGGGGCCACCTGCCCCACCTCCACGCCAGCCCCACAGCTTAGAGCCCACGCACATTCACCTGGTAACGATCAAGGATTCGGAAGTCCTGACAGGTTGTTCGGTACGTGGCTTGTCCAGCAGGAAGCCTGGAAACTCCTCCTTCTTTGGCCCCATAAATCCCATCAACTAACAGCAGAGCAGCATTAACAACTTGATCCAAGTCAAAAAGTGGTAATCCCCTATCCCTTTTGGCTTGTCTGACAATCAGCTTCCGCTTCAGTCTCCGAGCCTCTGGTGTCATGGCAACAGCACTGGGACAGGCCTCCAGCCTCTTGAGAAGCAGCTTTTCCTCATAGATGCTCACGGGAGTGTACTTGGGCCCTTTAGGTTTTGTGTCCTTCTCCAGCTGAGGCTTCCTCTTTTCTCGAGCCCTTGTTTGCAGAGAAGTGTTTGAATCTGTGTCTTCGCTGTCCATGTCCATCCTGTCGGGCTTTTCCTCCTCACTCTCTACCTCCTGCTTTATCTGCTCAGGGCCTCTGACTTTCTTTCTGCCCCCAACCACTGGTCCAGAAGCTGATGCCCCCGCAGGGGGTGGAACATACTCCATTCCTGGGTCTATGACTCCATCACCTTCCATCTCATCATCATCTAAACAGAGCATAAAATACTGTCATCAAGACTGAGAAGAAATGTAGAGCCCAAAGGTGAAAACTCAGACATTTACATCACGGCCCACACCTAAAATAAAAGATGAAAGCAAGCAAGTCTTACCATGGAACAAGGCTTGTGGGGGCATCACATCTGGAATCAGATCTGCTTCAGAAAGCAAGCTAGGCGTGGCAGAATGAGAAGCCGGCGTCCCCGGGGCAGAGAAATCCAGAGATGGAGAAGGAGATGGGCTTGTCAGGGGGGTGCGGTCAGAGGAGCTCAAGGATGAAAAGTCAATCACTTCTCCTTTTTCAAGAATCACATCTGGCCTGCGGCCACGGCTCATAAACTTTACAGGGGTGGAAGACGTGCTCCTGTCCAGAAAGCCAGCTGCTTCTTTCTGGGCTCTTCTAATGTCTTTGGCTTCCTGAGTTCGAGATCTTTTCTCTTTTAATTCCATAGCAGATTCCACAGGATTCCGACTCGCCCGTTTTCGAAGTCCCTCGACAGTAATGATTGGATCTAAAGTTGGTTTTGAGGCTGCCAGAACAGAACAAGCATAGGTTAAGTAATCCCTTCTCCAAATACATGGGAACAAGCATGTTGTGGATCTCGGGATTTTTCAGATTTAGGAATATTTGCATTACACTCACCAGTTGACCATCCCAAACCTGGAAATCCAAAACCCAAAATGCTCCAATGAGATTTTCTTTGAGTGTCATGGGAGTGCTCAAAAAGTTTTGGATTTCACAGTGCTTTAGATTTTAAATTTTTGGATTTGGGATGCTCAACCAGTATCTATATTTTAAAATAACTATATCACTTGAGTTTCACTTGCTAACTGTAGTGAGCCTAACATCATGTTTAATATAGAGAAATGTTCAATGAATGCCTTAAACTAAAAGACTTAAACATCTCTTAAGGAATAAGAAATTATAATGTGGCTCAGCGCCTATAGCTCAACCGGCTAAGGCGCCAGCCATGTACACCTAAGGTGGCGGGTTCGAATCCCCAGCCTGGACCCGCCAAACAACAATGATGGCTGCAACCAAAAAATAGCAGGGCGCTGTGGCGGGCGCCTGTGGTCCCAGCTACTTGGGAGGCGGAGGCAGGAGACTCGCTTGAGCCCAGGAGTTGGAGGTTGCTGTGAGTTGTAATGCCACGGCACTCTACCCAGGGGGACAGCTTGAGGCTCTGTCTCAAAAAAAAAAAAAGAAATTATAATGTAAGTTTAAACAATTCTTTTACTGTTGAGAGAATGAAGACCCCAGAGGAAAGCACCCCCAGAAAAAGAGGAAAACTAAAAGGTAAGCTGAGTGAGTTGGAACAAAGAAAAGCTGGTTTACGTTTAAGCCAGCCATTGCCAGCGAGCTTCCCGCATTTTCTGAAATTCTAGCCTGTTGGGGATACAGCTTACAAACACCCTGCTGGGTCTGTGAGCAGTCTGAGGGGAGTAATGGCCATGGAAAAGTCTGTGACAAGTCCTAGAAAAAGGTACATCTTCTAGAGTGTTCCCTGCCCATGAAACAGGCAAAGCAGATACCCACTGTGGAGATTTGCATTTGCCTGGGGCAGAGACCAAGGAAGTAGCTTGAGCTTTAAGATAATAGACTTCAAGAAGAGCTTATATCCCTTACAGCAGAGGAAAATCCTCTGTGGTGTTGATGAGAGGAAAATGCCTCCCCCCTCATCCCTCAGAGGAGATTAATGCTGACGGCATTTTACTCCAGAGAATTATGGACCTTAACACCTCCCTAGAAATCTGTGTGTGTGACCTCAAGCAGGAGGCTCTCAATCCAAGGCTCAGATTTCAGATTACTGAAGGCCACCCTGAAGATTAATTATAATTATATTTATATTATATCTATAATATATTATATTATTATTATATCTATATAATAATAATAGAAGCTGATATGACCAATTCCAGAAAACTGCTGATGTCTTTTGTTCCCTCCCTCATCTTAACCTCTGGGCAAAAAGACTCAATAAAAGCACAGTGGAGCTCAGCACCTGTGGCTCAGTGGGTAGGGCGCCAGCCCCATATACCGAGGGTGGCGGGTTCAAACCCGGCCCAATCAAACTGCAAACAAAAAATAGCCGTAGTGGGCACCTGTAGTCCCAGCTACTCGGGAGGCTGAGGCAAGAGAATCGCCTAAGCCCAGGAGTTGGAGGTTACTGTGAGCTGTGATGCCACAGCACTCTACTGAAGGCAATAAAGTGAGACTCTGTCTCTACCAAAAAAAAAAAAGCAGAGTGGAGCAAACACTTGGTGCCACTGCCAGAAACCCATGATGAGCAATGGACCCTTGAGTTCCCACTTCTATTTCTACTCTATGTCTCTTGTCTTTCTTTACCATCACTTCTAACTCTGTATTTCTTTAGTGGATTCCCGCTAGTTTCCACAGGTCTCAGTGGACACTGCTCTCGGGGCAGGACCCTAACACCTTACCTACTGCAACTGGTAAACATTAAAAAGCTTTGGTAACCCTCAGCAAGAGTATGTGGAAATGAGCATTTTCATGTCTTTTAGAATGACACAAATTTTTTATTATACCTTCTTGGAGGATAACTTGGCTAAACTAACTACAATTGTGAACAAATACAGGCAGTACCAGAGTTTACAAACACCCAACTTAAATACAATTCACACTTATAAAGGGAAGCTACTACAGCAAGTCCTCAAGTTACAAATATACAACTGACATACAGCTTGCATTTATGAACAGAGGCTATTACAGGTAATAGGTAAATTATCTGTTCCAGTTTGCATACAAATTCAACTTAAGAACAAACCTACAGAACCTATCTTGTTTATAACCCAGGGCCTGCCTATATGTCCTTTGATATAGCAATTCTGTTTCCAGGAATTTATCACAATTTTCACATGTACACAAATTTTCATAATTGTCACATTGTTTAAAATGACAATAATTTTAAAAGGTCGAAACAACCAAAATTCCATCATAGGGGAGTGGTTTAGTAAGTTATCATACATCCATGTAATGAAAGCAATGAAATAAAATGGGGTAGATCTACATGTACAATTATAGGAAACTGGGGAGGAAAAGGAGAACAAGTCTATTTAGCATGAGTCTATTTACATTTCTTTTTTTTTGAGACTGAGTCTCACTATGTCACCCTCGGTAGAGTGCTATAGCATCACAGCTCACAGCAACCTCGATTTGGGCTTAAGCGATTCTCTTGCCTCAACCTTCCAAGTAGCTGGGACTATAGGTGCCCGCCACAACACCCAGCTATTTTTTTTTTTTTTTTTGGCTGTGGTTGTCATAGTTGTTTAGCAGGCCCGGGCTAAGTTCAAACCTGCCAGCCTCGGTGCATGTGACCGGCGCCATCACCACTGTGCTATAGGCTTTGCATTTAAAAAAAAAAAAAGAAGAAGAAGAAAATGCTTAAATATGCTAAAATTATTTCTAAATGTATTTATAAAAGATAACAGTGGTTACTCTGGGAAGTGAAACTGTAGTCTAACTTTCAGATTTTATATCCTTAAATACTATTTGATCTTTTACCAATCATATTTTTTTAAACGTAAAATTTCATTAAAATTCTTTGATTATAAAAACTTATCAAGCTGGGTGGGGTGGCTCACACCTGTAATCCTAGCACGTTGGGTGGCCAAGGTAAATGGATTGCTGGTCTCAGGAGTTCGAGGCCAGCCTGAGCAAGAGCAAGACCCCATCTCTAAAGACATAGCCGGGCATTGTGGCAGGTGCCTGTAGTCCCAGCTACTTGGGAGGCTGAGGGAAGAGCATCTCTTGAGCCCACAGAGTTTGAGGTTGCTGTGAACTATGATGCCACAGAACTCTATCAAGGATGACAAAGTGAAATTCTGTCTCAAAAATACATACATACATACATATAAAAAATAAATAAATAAAAACAGATCAAAGTATAATAGTAAGGAGTTACTAATTTTCTTTTAATGTAAAAATGACATTAAGATTAGGTTACAAAGGCTCAGTGCCTGTAACTCAGCAGCTAGGGTACCAGCCACATACACAACAGCGGGCAGGTTCGAAGCCAGCCCAGGCCTGCCAAACAATTCTGACAACTACAAACAAAAAATAGCCAGGCGTTTTGGCAGGTGCCTGTAGTCCCAGCTACTTGGGACGCTGAGGCAAGAGAATCACTTCAGCCCAAGAGTTTGAGGTGCTGTGAGCTATGATGCCACAGCACTCTACTGAGGGCAACATAGTGAAAGTCCATCTCAAAAAAAAAAAAAAAAAAACAGATTAGGCTACAAAAAGAAAAGTACTCCTATCTCTTAGAAATACATACTATTATATTTAAGAAGAAATGTTGATGCCTGGGATTTGCTTTAAAACAATCCATGGGTGGGCGTGGGTAGGCGGCCAGGGAAAGTAGCAGGGATTTAGATGCAAGGAGACTATTAAGATTTAACTGCTTTAGTGAAGTGGGAGGCACATGGGAATTCATGGATTACTCTCTTCACCTTGTATCAGTTTAAATTTCCATAATAAAAAGTTTAACACCTTGGCCAGGTATGTTGGCTCACACCTGTAATCCTAGCACTCTGGGAGGATAAGGTGGGTAGATTGCTTGTGCTCAGGAGTTCAAGACCAGCCTGAACAACAGCAAGACCTACTAAAAATAGGGGACAAACTAGCCCAGTGTTCTCAAGAGGCTGAGGCACAGGATCACTTGTGAGCCACTCCTGAGCCAGGAGTTTCAGGATGCTGTGAGCTAACAGTCACCACTGCACTCTACCCAGGGCAACAGAAAAAAAATTAGAAAAAGTTTAACACATTGGCTGCCACACTAGAAAAAAGATTTTTTTCCTTGGGGCCATAGTGTTTCATTAGGTCAAAATGGGTCAGATGTGTGAATTGTATGTGCTTCATGAGGCCCCAGGCTCAAAACTAGCCGAAGTTAAAATACAACTTACATGGCAGTTAATGTGTTCAAAATATCAGACCTGCCTGAGCAGGAGGTTGCTGTGAACTCCGAAGCCATGGCACCCTTCCAAGGGTGACAAAGTGAGACTCTGTCTAAAAAGAAAAGTGTGTTCAAAACAAAAATCAGATTAAAAGCACTGAATGTTTCAAATACTAAAGGAAATTTGTAACTTGATGACCAAATGATTAAATGTTTTTATACAGTATTTACAGCACGCAAAGCAAGTATTATAGAACTGTCAAGCAGAATAGCTCCAGAAAGCCCTGTGAGCTCAGCCTGAGAAACACAGACTGTCTCAGAGGCTCACACTTACGTACTGTTCTCACAACAGTACCTTTTACTTTCAAAGAAGAGGCAGACAACTTCTCTCCTTCAGGTTTCATCGTGGGGGGCTTGTTATGAACAAGTTTCCACCATCCCGGTTCTCCAAATTCCTGAGCACCAGAACGGAAGTACAGGGGGCTTCCCACACTGAGGCAGCCGGCTACTGTGCTCCACCAGGTTGAAGTCTTTTTCCTAGAGTCCAAGAATTTAACAGTTATTGGCATTTCAATTCGATCATTAGACACTCTATGAATACTCTCTGTAACTCCTGGCCTGTGATATGCAATAGAACCTCCAACTGTTGAAGGAACAGAGAATGAGAGTCAACAGAAAGGCCCAGGAATCTGGCTGGCTTCAAATCCTGGCTCTACCATGCAGGCGGAATGGGGACCAAAGACCTCATTCTTGGCAAGGGAAAGCACTCCCAGAGAAAGGGAGGAATGGAGAAATAAGTTGAACAAGGTGGAACAAAGAAAAGTCATCTAGTTACCTTTAAACCAGCTGCTGCTAAATTTCTTAACTGAGCAGTTTCTTGCTCAGGGGATACAGCTTGCTAAGACCCCTTCTGGGTCTATGAAGGCTCTGAAGGAAAAAATGGCTGCAAAGGAAGCTGTGTGCAAGGCCTAGCAAGAAACATTAACTAGGCTATTTCCTGCCTAGTTAACAGTCAAAGTAAATACCCATTGTGGAGATCTGTATTTGGCCAGGACAGAGATCAAGACAACAGCTCAGGCTCTGAAATATGGGTAGGAGGACTTATATCCCTTATCACAGAGGACAATGCCTCTGGGCTAGAGATGAGAGGAAAATTCCTTTCTCACATCAATTCTTTTTTTTAAACTTTACTGAAATTAATTTGAAGGTACAATATTTAGGTTACATTGTTCTCACTTCCAGGGCAAAGCTCCCTTTGTAGAAGAGCCCCTCACCCTGGGGGAATGTTATACACCCTCACAATGTGCACCTTAGGTGAGATCCCGCCTCATGCCCTCCCTCTTCGTGCCATACATCCTCACCCCTCCCTCTACCCCCAAACTAGACTATAACAGTGTTTTATTGTTCTCAGGAGCATATACTTGTTTATGTATTGATTCCATATTAGTATGGAGTACACTGGATAATCATCTTTCCATTCTTATGATACTTTACTAAGAAAAGTGTATTTCAACTCCATCCAGGTAAATGTAAAAGATGTAAAATCTCCATCTTTTTTAATGGCTGCATAAAATTCCATGGTATACATATACCACAGTTTATCGATCCATTCATGGGTTGATGGGTACTCGGGCTGCTTGCACAACTTGGCAACTATGAATTGAGCCACAATAAACATTCTATTATAAATGTCTTTGTGGCAAAATGATTCACGTTCTTCCGGGTAGATACCTAGTAATGAGATTGTAGGATCAAATGGAAGGTCTACATTTAGATCTTTCTTTCCAAAAGGGCTGAATCAGGGATTTGCAATCCCACCAGCAGCGTAGAAGCGTTCCTCTCCCACCAATTGTTCAGAGAAGATTGATGCCAGAGCGTTTTACTCCACAGAGAACTAGTGGGGACTAACACCTCCTCCCCTAAGGAATCTGTGTGTGCGACTACAGAAAGGAGGCTGCCCCCACGCGAGGCTCAGGTTCCGGATTTCTCAAGAGTGCTCAGTCCCCTAAAGTTAATGCTTATAGAAACAATAGGAGTTGAGATACTTTTACGCAGAGAAACTGCTGATGTCTTTGTTCCCTTCCTCAGCTTACCTTCTGGGCTAATGAGCAAACAGCCTTCAATAAAATCTGAGTGGAACAAATGCTCGGAACCATGGAACCCCACAAATGGGTAGTGGACCCTGTGTTCCCACATTTGAAAATTCTATTCTCTGTGTCTTGTCTCTTTGTCTCTCGTAGTTTCTAACTTTATACTTCCCCAGTCAATCACCACCACCAGAGCCACAGGTCTTAACACACCTGCACCCGGGGTTGAACCCCGGCATCATCACCTTCCAGCTGCCTCAGATTTTTCATCAGTAACACTGGGATAACAGAACTTATCTTACAGGGCTGCTCTGAGGATTAAATAAAATAAGAAGAACATAGAACATTTCTCACCATGATCACCGTAATTATGGAATTCTACAGACTAATTTTAATCAAGTTGTTTTTATATGAGAATTAAATAGACCTCTCAAGAAATAAAGTAACCAAGAAACAACACTCCAAGATTGTACATTCTGTGATACAAGTAAATCATCAGCCCTGGTAATAGCTCACTTTACTGAAGGAATCAAGTGCATCTCAGTCTGCTCCTATCTGCCCTGATGTATATTATAGTAATAAAGCTGCATGGTATGTTCTACAAACAGGCATATACAGCCTGGTGAAACAAAAACACATGCAAAATATCAACTATTCAGGTTCCTCTTCAAAATTCTTTCAAGGCAACTCTTGTCCTTTGACTTTAACCATGTAAGTTACCAGAAATACTAAAAGATAGTATTTCATAAGAAAATCAGTCTAGGCTCAGCGCCTGTGACTCAAGTGGCTAAGGCGCCAGCCACATACACCTAAGGTGGCAGGTTCGAATCTAGTCAGGCCCACTAAACAACAATGACGGCTGCAACCAAAAAATAGCCAGGCCTTGTGGCAGGCGCCTGTGGTCCCAGCTACTCGGGAAGCTAAGACAAGAGACTTGCTTGAGCCCAGGGGTTGGAGGTTGTTGTGAGCTGTGATGCCATGGCATTCTACCCAGGGGGCCAGCTTGAGGCTGTGTCTCAAAAAAAAAAAAAAAAAAAAAAGAAAGAAAGAAAATCAGTCTAATAGTTAGAAAATATTGCTGGAAAGGTAAACAGTTTTGAGGAACAAAGGTGCACTTGAAAACACAGAAAATAAACTTTAGTAAGCATGAACACTCTCTAAGGCAGAGAGAGCGACACCTTAGCTTCCACCCCAACCTTTCTGTCCCACAGCACCCCTCCCACATTCTCACCTCTTTCTAAACTAAGGGATAAAACCAGGACAGAGGGGGGTGAAGATGGCCGACAGGTACCAGCCTCTGACAGAAGCTCCTGCCCAGAGGAAAGGATAGCGTCCAGAAAACACCCAACAAAGTCAAAGACTGGGAGCCCAGCCGAGAGAGGAGAGTGATGCCGGCAGGACACCTCTTCTGAGGCAAGCGGCAACACCTGGAAGGCAATCTACAGGTACATAATACACCCCAAAGGAAAAGTGTCCATCCCCTCCCCAAGAGAAGTGTGCTTTTCCTTTGCTTCCTCTTCTACCGCTCCTCTGAGTCTCCTACAGGCGACCATAAACTGAGGACCTATTCTCTCACTCCACCAGTGAGAGCTGAGTGAGAGCTGCCGACAGGGAAGTCTACTACCCTGGAGGGACCCTGCTGAGACTCAGAACACCCTTCCCCAGGCAGAAAAATGGAACTGGCGTTCACACTGCCATTTTGAGTTTCCAGTCCACCCTCACCCCATTGCCCACAGGGAGAGGAGATCCAAGAGCAGCATCCCCACACCCTTGTGGGACCAAGCCCCTGTCCCGGTCCTTCACTGGTAGAACTGGTTGATCCAGCTTCCTATGCATGGACTGATCCTGCCAGCCAGTGCATTCTGCACCCAGCTGTCTCCCCAGGGGCTGTCCCCCGCTTCCGGGGCCTTCACAGCGCGACCTCAACTGACTCCTGCCTGGGCGGGCTTCAAGGCCCGCCGGATGCTATCCTGGCTTCCCGGGGCCTTGGTGGCAGGCACCCAATAGACAATCAGAAGAAGCCACTGGCAGAACGGTTTTAGAAACAATCTCCAAAAGGTGCAAATTCAGCTTCAGCATGGGGCGGAATCAGTGGAAAAATTCTGGTAACCAGAATAACCAGAGTAGATCAACCCCCCCCCCCAAGGAAGGATGGGGCAGACACAATTGAAGACCCATTCCATAAACCAATGTCTGAGATGTCAGAATTGAGTTCAGAATCTGGATAGCGAATAAGATCAACAGAATGGAGGAAAGGAGGGAACTAGAATTTCAAATTATTCAAAAGCTGTCCCAGGAATTCAATGATTTCAAAGATAAAATGATCAAAGACTGTGATACACTGAACCAAGAGGTTGCAGCCCTTAAAGATCTGAAGAGTACGGTTGAATCCCTCGTTCAGAGAATGGACCAGGCAGAAGACAGGATCTCAGACACTGAAGACAAAGACTTTGTACGTGCCCAAACATCCAAAGATCATGACAAATGGAGAGCAAAAACAGATCACTCGCTCAGAGAGCTCTTGGATAATTCGAAGAAAACTAATATTCGCCTCATAGGAATCCCTGAAGGTGACAAAGTTGCTTCACAAACACAGAGGCTCTTCTTCATGAAATTATGAAACAGAACTTTCCAGACATGCCAAGGGATCCTGAAATTCAGATAGCAGACAGCTTCAGAACCCCAGCACAACTCAACCAGAACAAGACATCCCCCAGGTATATCATAATCAACTTCACTAAAGTTAACATGAAAGAGAAAATCCTGAAAGCAGCCAGACGCAAGAAAACCTTAACCTACAAGGGGAAGAATATTAGAATGACTGCAGATCTCTCTGCTGAAACCTTTCAGGCTAGAAAAGGGTGGGCATCGACCTTCAACCTCCTAAAGCAAAACAACTTTCAACTCAGAATTCTGTATCCAGCTAAACTGAGTTTCATTTATGATGGAGAAATTAAATACTTTAACAAAATTCACATGTTGAAGAAATTTGCCATAACTAAACCAACCCTCCAGGATATCCTCAGACCTATCCTCCACAATGACCAGTGCAATCCTCCACCACATAAATAAACCCACCCAGAAAAATTTTGATCAAATTTCAATCCCCACAGTAACAAAAGGATCAAAAATGTCCACTGGACCTTCAAAAAACTCAATACCCGAAAGTATAGCAGGCTTATCAATACTCTCAATCACTGTGAATGGCTCAAATTGCCCTCTAAACAGGCACAGGCTGGCTGACTGGATACAAAAATTCAGGCCAGATATCTGCTGCATTCAAGAAACTCACCTTACTTTGAAAGACAAGCATAGACTCAGGGTGAAGGGATGGTCATCTATATTCCAAGCTAATGGAAAGCAGAAAAAAGCAGGTGTTGCAATTTTATTCGCAGATACAATAGGCTTTAAAGCAACAACAGTGAACTAGGACAAAGATACTTACTTTATATTTATTAAGGGTAATACTCAATATGATGAGATTTCAATTATCAATATTTATGCACCCAACCAGAATGCACCTCAATTTATAAGAGACACTCTTAACAGACATGAGCAACCTGATTACTCCCAGCTCCGTCATAGTGGGAGATTTTAATACCCCTTTCGCAGTGCTGAATAGATCCTCCAACAAGAAGCTTAGCAAAGAAATTTTGGATTTAAACTTAACCATTCAGCATTTGGATTTAACAGACATCTATAGAACATTTCACCCTAATAAAACTGAGTACACATTTTACTCATCAGCTCACGGAACATACTCCAAAATAGACCATATCTTAGGTCACAAGTCTAACCTCAGCAAATTTAAAAGAATAGAAATTATCCCTTGTATCTTCTCAGACCACCAAGGAATAAAAGTTGAACTCAGCAACAACAGGAATCTGCAGACCCTAACAAAAACGTGGAAGCTAAATAACTTTATGCTCAATGACAGTTGGGTCAGAGACGAGATCAAGAAGGAAACTACCAAATTCTTGGAACTAAACAACAATGAAGAGACGAGTTACCAGAGCCTCTGGGATACTGCAAAGGCAGTCCTAAGAGGGAAATTTATAGCACTGCAAGCCTTCCTCAAGAAAACGGAAAGAGGAGAAGTTAACAACTTAACGGGACACCTCAAGCAACTGGAAAAGGAAGAACACTCCAATCCAAAACCGAAACCCAGCAGAAGAAAGAAATAACCAAAATTAGAGCAGAATTAAATGAAATTGAAAACAAAAGGATTATACGACAGATTAACAAATCAAAAAGTTGGTTTTTTGAAAAGGTCAATAAAATAGATAA
>NW_003852603.1:2372559-2377820 GCF_000181295.1 Otolemur garnettii | reverse complement strand
GCATGGCCTACAGATATATGAAAAAACGCTCATCATCCCTAATCATCAGAGAAATGCAAATCAAAACTACTTTGAGATATCATCTAACACCAGTAAGATTAGCCCATATCACAAAATCCCCAAATCACAGATGCTGGTGGGGTTGTGGAAAAAAGAGAACACTTCTACACTGCTGGTGGGAATGCAAACTAATATGTCCCTTTTGGAAAGTCATATGGAGAACACTTGGAGATCTAAATATAGATCTGCCACTTGACCCTGTAATTCCTCTGCTAGGTATATATTGAGAAGACCAAAAATCACGCTACAATACACATATCTGTACCAGAATGTTCACTGCAGCCCAATTCACAATTGCTAGGTCATGGAAGAAGCCCAAGTGCCCATCAACCCATGAATGGATCAATAAATTATGGCATATGTACACCATGGAATACTATGCAGCCATAAAGAAAGATGGAAACTTTACCTCCTTCATGTTTACATGGATGGAGCTGGAAAACGTTCTTTTTAGCAAAGTATCTCAAGAATGGAAGAAAAAGTATCCAATGTATTCAACCCTATTATGAAACTAATTGTTAACTATCATAGGAAAGCTATAATCCAAATGGAGCCCAAGAATATGGAAAGGGGAGACAGAGGGGAGGGGGGAGGATGGGTGCAGGGAGGGTGATTGTGGGGATCACGCCTATAATTTATCCTATAAGGGTACATGTGAATCTTTCTAAATGTCGAATATAAATGTCTTAACACAACAATCATGAGAATGACATGACGGCTATGTTGGCCAATTGGATGAAAGTATTTCAAATTGTATATGGAAACAACACACTTTATCCCATTACAGAATTAATGTGCACAAATATGATTTAAAAAAAAAAAAACCAGGATAGAAACCATTCCACCTGCTTTCTCACCCCCACCTATCACTTGAAGATCATTCTGTCAAGGAAGAGTATTCTAATTTGGCAATCAGGGTTCTAAGAAATATTAACAAAAAGAAGATACTGTATCTCCAACACAATTGAAGCAAAATTCCTAAGGGCTTGCCAATAGCAGTGATTCTCAAAGTGAAATCCAGGGACCCCTGGAGCCCAAGCCTTTCAGGGTCTATGAAATTAAAATTATTCTCATAACATTAAGATGCTTACATATCTTTTTCAAATTAACTCTCTTACAAGCATGCAGAGTAGTTTTCCAGCAGCTACATGACATGTGATATCCAACAGACTCCATGCAGAAGCAGATATGAGAATCTAGCTGTCCTCTATAAGCTAGTCTTTAAAGAAATTTGCAAAAATAAAAAAACAATGGCATGCTTGCTTCGGCAGCCCATGTGTTAAAATTGGAACACTACAGAGAAAATTAGCATGGCCCCTGCACAAGGATGACACACAAATTCGCGAAGTGCTCCATATTTAAAGAAAAAAAATGATGGCACTTATCTTGCTATTTTTTTATTTTGGAAAAAAATATATTTTTTCATAAAAATATGTTAACATGAAATGGGTTAATTATTTTTTAATGAATTAATATTTATAAAATTTTAATTCCTAAAATGATAAATATCAATAGCTATACCTAACATAAACAAAAGCTATTAGGCATCCTAGATGATGTTTAAGAGCATAAAAGGTTCTGAAATCAAAAGCCTTAACTTTTATGTGCCCCTTTATGTGCCTTTTTTATTAAATCATTTTTCTATATTTTAATTTTTTAGAGACAAGGTCTTGCAATGTTGCCCAGGCTGGTCTTGAACTACTAGATTCAAGTGACTCTCCTGCCTCAGATTCCCAAATAGCTGGCACTACAGGCATGTACTACTGTGCCAGGCTTTTTCTTTTTCTTTTCTTTTCTTTTTTTTTGAAACAGAGTATCAAACTGTCACCCTAGTTATAGTGCTGTCATGTCACAGCTCACAGCAACCTCCAACTCTTGGGCTCAAGCAATTCTCTTGCCTCAGCCTACCAAGTAGCTGGGACCACAGGTGCCGCCACAACACCTGGCTGTTTTTTTGGTTGCAGCTGTCATTGTTGTTTTAGCTGGCCTGGGCTGGGTTTGAACCTGTCAGCCTCGGCATATGTGGCCAGCGCCCTATTCATTGAGCTACGGGTGCCACCTGTGCCTGGTTTTTCATGCACCTTTTAAAAAGGTGCATGATCCACAAGAGAAAGCTCCTGTTTTTCCCAGCAGACAAACAGAGGTGCTTTTCACCTCTGTTGAAATTGACAAAGGGAAGCAACCCAAATGTCCGTGTAAGGAAGAAGGTAGTACATAGACATACAATAGATAATTATTCCATCTTAAAATGAAGTCCTGTCTCAGGGTACAACATGGCTAAACCTTGAGGACCTCATGCTGAGTGAAAAGAGCCAGTCCCAAACTGACAGCTGCATGTTCCTATATATGTGAGGTACCTAGAATAGTCAAAACAGAAAGAGGAAGAGCGGGGACTGCCCAGACCTGGGCAGGGGAGAATGGAGAGCTGTTTAACGGGTACAGAGTTTCAGATCTGCAAGATGACAAGCATCCCGGAGATCTTCAATCCATAACCAACAAGGTTTGTATTCTTCACACTACTCAACTATACACTTAAAATGGTCAAGATAGATTTTGTTATTTTTTTTTTACCACAATAAACAAATAATAAAAAGACTGACAGAGTCAAAAAAAATGTTAAAACCCAACATGTTATTGGGAGTGTGAGGCATGGGCACACGTGCACTGAGGTGGGAGACAAAGTGCGTAGACTTTCTATAGCTCCTTTCATAGTATTTATCAAAGTTGTGTGAATCCTGTGACCTTGCTTTACTTTGTAAAAAAATGCAAAAGACATAGATACAAGAATGTTCTTCACAAGAC
Source organism: Otolemur garnettii (assembly GCF_000181295.1). NCBI lineage: Eukaryota > Metazoa > Chordata > Mammalia > Primates > Galagidae > Otolemur > Otolemur garnettii. Next base: position 2,374,958 of record NW_003852603.1, on the reverse strand, counting down.
TGACTTACATGGAAGAAAACTAGAAATAACCTGAATGTTCATATGATTAACAGCCAGTGTTACAGGTTTACTTGTGTCCCCAAAGATGTGAAACCCTAACCCCCAGTAGCTATGATTGTGACCTTACACAGAAATAGTGATCAAGAGGAGGTCATCAAGTTGGACACTAATGCAACTGTTGACCTTATACAGAGGGAGATTTGAACTCAGAGAGCGAGCGCTGAAGACACAGGGAGAACACCATCTCCAAGTCAATGCATGCCGAGGCCAAGAACTGGTAACATACACATGAAAACATGTTCATCATTCCTAATCATCAAAGAAATGCAAATCAAAACCACCCTGAGATATCACCAAACTCCAATGAGAATGACCCACACCACAAAGTCCAGAAGCTGCAGATGCTGGTATGAATGTAGGGAGAAGAGAATACTTTCACACTGTTGGTGGGCTTGCAAACTGATACAGCCTCTTTGGAAAGAAGCATGGAGAATCCGCAAAGAACTCAAATTACACCTCCCATTTGATCCTGCAATTCCACTACTAGGCATCTACCTTGAAGGAAAAAAAATCATTTAATCATAAGGAAATTTGCATTAGAGTGTTCATCGCAACTCAAGTTACAATCACCAAAATGTGGAAACAGCCCAAGTGACCATCAACCCGTGAATGGATTAATAAACTGTGGTATATGTATACCATGGAGTACTATTCAGCCATAAAATGATGGTGACTTTACATATTTTGCATTAAACTGAGTTGCAGAACATTCTCTTTAGTGAAGTATCACAAGACAGAAAAGCAAGTATCCAATGTAGTCAATACAAGTATGACGCCAGTAGAGGAACTAACACCCACACAGGAGAAAAACTCAATTTAATTCAAGCTGGGGGGAGGAGGGAGAAGGGAGAGAGATTGGTACGCTCTCACCTAATGGGCACAGTATAAATGTACATGCGCACCTCCTGGATGAGGGGTAAATTAAAAAAACTTTTTAAAAAGAAATAGGATCACTGGGTGTGGTGGTTCATTTCTGTAATCATAGCACTCTGGGAGGCCAAGGGAGGTGGACTGCCTGAGCTCAGGATTCTAGACCAGCCTGAGCTAGAGAGAGAACCTGTCTCCAAAAATACAGCTGGGTGTTGCAGTAGGCACCTGTAGTCCCAGCTACTTCAGAGGCTGAGGCAAGAGGAACACAAGAGCCCAAGAGTTTGAGGTTGCTATGACCTATGATGCCACAGCACTCTGCCAAGGATGACAAAGTGAGACTCTGTCTCAGGAAAAAAAAAAAAAAAAAAAAAAGAGATAGGATCTTGCTATGTTGCCCAGGCTGACCTCAAAACTCTTGAGCTCAATAGGCCCTCCCCACCTCAGCCTCCTGAGATGAACCACAGGTATGCATTATCATAACCAGGTTAAAATAACATGATGATCCTATCCCCAATTAAAGACTTATTTAGGAATCTCTTCATTATGCTCAACTCAATTCATAGTTGCCAAGTCATGGAAGCAACCTAAGTGCCCAACAATTTATGAATGGATCAACAAACTGTAGTATATGTATGCCATGGAATATTATGCAGCCATTAAAAAAGATGGAGCCTTTATATCTTTTACATTTACCTGGACAGAGTTGAAATACATTCTTCTTAGTAAGGTATCACAAGAATGGAAAGATGAATATCCAGTATAATCCATACTAATAAGAAATCAATATACAAAACACTACCATAGTCCAGTTCGGGTGTAAAGGGAAGTGGGGGGGAGGAGGATGTACGGCAGAGGGAGGAAGGACATAAGGCAGGATCTCACCTAATGTGCATATTGTAAGGGTGTGTAACACGCCCCCTGGGTGAGGGGCTCCTCTACAAATGGAACTTTGCCTGGAAGTGAGAACAACGCAATCCAAATATTATACCCTCATATTAATTTGAATAAAGTTTAAAAGAAAAAAATAAGCATGCTCAGTATAAACCAACATTTTCCTCTGGAAAAGGGATGAGAGAAGTATGGACAACCATTCTTTCATAATAAGCAGACACTGCCACTTTAATTTTAACTTAACATTTTCTGGGATTCCAAAAATTCTTTAAAAATGTCACAAGCAGGCCAGGCCCTGTGGTTCACACTTGTAATCCTAGCACTCTGGGAGGCCAAGGCAGGTGGATTGCTTGAGCTCACAAGTTCAAGACCAGCCTGAGAAAGAGCGAGATCCCACCTCTAAAAAAATTGCCAGGCATTGTGTTGGGCACCTGTAGTCCCAGCTACATGGGAGGCTAAGTTAAAAGTCCAGGAGTTTGGCTCAGTGCCTGTGGCTCAAGCGGATAAGGCACCAGCCACATACACCTGAGCTGGCAGGTTCGAATCCAGCCTGGGCCCGCCAAACAACAATGATGGCT
>NW_003852603.1:2362169-2371900 GCF_000181295.1 Otolemur garnettii | reverse complement strand
TTTCTAGGTCTTGTAGCATTTTATGTTGTTTGGCAGGTCCGGGCTGGGGATTCGAACCTACCACCTTAGGTGTACGTGGCTGGCGCCTTAGCCGGTTGAGCTATAGGCGCCGAGCCAGGGATGTTAATCTTGAGGGGGAAATGTTGGTTCGGTTTTAGATTCTGAGTAGGAAGGCTGGTGAACAGAGGCGACAAGGGAAGTATAATACCTTGGAATATTAGCAGCGCAGAATTTCACTTCTGTTCTTCCCTTTATCAAAGATTACTAACCCACCTAATCCCGTGCAGTTGTTCTGAGGGTGTTACAAAGGCAGGACTTATGTGTGGTTGGACTTGATGGTTACAAGAGAGTTGCCACTCAACCAGCTGATAAACAGGCGCGGTCTCAAACACCACCCCACCCTAACACTGCAGCCCTAAATGCAGGGCTAACTACCGGCTGGTAGGAAGCCTCCAGGTGCCGCCTCCAGCCAGCACTTTCTGACTGGCAAAGATACCCTTATTAAAAATTTTTAAAGTCACTACTGTATATGTACTTTTCTAAGATATTTAAAGGGTACAAACAATATTCTCAGAATTTAAAGCTGAAAATAATCTCAGACACCATCTACTCAGTGATTTACCCATTTCTAACTGTCGAAAATTTCTTCAAATGAAATCATTAGACTTGGGGCAGGGAACGGAAAGGCCATTCAGCTCATTCCCGGAGAGCACGGAGACATCCCCAGACCTCAGTGTGTGCAAATCCTAATCTAATACAACCTTATTACTTTTTTAAGTTTAATTTTTATTAAATCGTAACTATATACATTTATGGGGTACAATGTGATGATTTGACATACCATGTGGAATGCTTAAATCAGACTGATTAACCATCACCTCATTTATTTTTTGTGGTAACACATTTATAATTCACTCTCATTTGTTCTGAAATGTACCCTTGCATTGTGCACATTAGGTGAGATCCTCCTGGGAGGGGGGGAGGGTTTCAAGAATATAAGTAACATACACTCACTCTAAAAGATAGAAAAGAGCAAAGGAAGGAGAAATAAATTGAAATCCAAGAAATTAATCACTTTCAACGTAGTAAAAGACTATCCTTTCAGACACTGCCCCTTGCATCTACATTCACACAGATGTTTTATTTATGTAGTGTTTTTCTGACTTGTCATAAATATATTCTATTTTTTTATTCTCTATACATGTACATGTGTTTATTTGATTTCCACTATTTTGCCTTCACAAAATTAAAGAGGCTTAAAATTTAGTAACAATAACAATGTTTAAGATAAGGACTAGAAACAAAAACCTCATAAAGAATGAAGATAAATACAATCGGAGAAGTAATCAGATGATTGCTGCACCAAAATACTGAGCAATAATAATAATAATGCAAGGAAAGTAACATTCACATTGTCAGATAAAAGTATGCCTATCATAGAATGCTTTGACTCTGAGGTTCAGTATGGAGTCATCAGTTAACTTTTTTTTTTAAGTCTCAAAAAATAGACAATATTTTTATAAATAAAAACAGAAGATAATTTCAAAAAACAGGTCATGCTAAATCTTATAGATAATAGAAAAAGAAGAAATACTTCAAAATCATTCTACTTCATCTGGATATACCTGATATTAAAATTGGAAAAAATATATTATTATAAATGGAAATTACAAACATATTTCACTTATAAGTGAGGATGCCACATATTAACAACATATTAACAAGCTGAATTAAAAATTATTGTTCAAATAACATACTTTGGTCAAAATTAAATCCAATTTATGTGAAAAATTAGTCACTATTTTCTTTTTTTTTCTTTCCCTCATCCCTCCCTCCTCCTCTGTTCTCCCCTTCCCCTACCCCCACCACATCATTAACTGTCATTAATTGTCCTCATATCAAAGTTGAATACACAGGATTCGTGCATCTCCATTCCTGTGATGCTTCACTAAGAATAATGTGTTCCACGTCCATCCAGGTTAATACAAATGCTGCAAAATCTCCATTTTTTATTCCATGGTATACATATACCACAGCCTGCCAATCCATTCCTGGGTTGAGGGGCATTTAGGTTATTTCCACATTTTAGCAATTGTAAATTGAGCTGCGATAAACAGTCTGGTACAAGTGTCTTTATAATAAAAGGTTTTTTTCCTTCTGGATACCCAGTAATGGGACTGCAGGATCAAACAGGAGGTCTAGGTTGAGTTCCTTGAGGTTTCTCCATACTTCCTTCCAAAAAGGTTGTATTAGTTTACAGTCCCATCAGCAATATAAAAGTGTTCCTTTCTCTCCACATCCACACCAGTATCTGCAATTTTGAGATTTTGTGATATAGGCCATTCTCGCTGGGGTTAGATGGTATCTCAGGCTGGTTTTAATTTGCATTTCTCTAATAATTAGGGATGATGAGCATTTTCTCATATGTTTGCTAGTCTATCTTCTTTGGGGAAGGTTCTGTTCATCTCTCTTCCCCACTGATGTAAGGGATTGTTGGCTTTTTTCATGTGCATTAAGTTCTCTACAGATCCTAGTTATTAAGCTTCTGTCAGATTCAAAATATGCAAATATCCTTTTCCATTGGGTAGGTATGTAGTTTTATGTAAACGGACAAAACTATAGAAGCTATTCAAAACCATGTTTTCAACCTAATAAAAATCATGACTTATTTTGGGGCCAATGAAATTGAAAAGGGGATAGAGAATCCCGAAAAAAATGCTTAAATAATCCTTATTTCTGTAAGGAGCACCCTATAGCTGCTGGGCAGTGAGTAAACTGCAGTTAATGCCCCGGCACCTGTGTTCACAGCACTGCATTCCCAATGGTCCTATGGAAGACTATAACTGTGCCACACAGACAGGCCGGTAGTTATCGTGTTTCTTCACTAGCCAAGCTTCAATTCCCCCATCCTAAAACTTACAATATTTACAGTCTACCACACAATTAACCCCCAAACAGATTTTTCAAATGTCTTTCACTTATTTTCATATCAGGTCTACACCAGCCAACAAATATCTTTCTTAAACAGTTAATACTCTGGGGAGTTAGTGTGTAATCAGTAGTTTCATTGTGCAAAGATAACAATGTTCCAAGATGGACAGTGGGGATGGTTAACAACAGCGTGTGAATATATTTAATGGCACTGAACTATCCACTGAAAAATGGTACATTATGTTAGGCGCATTTCATCACATTTTGGAAAAAAGTTACTATTCAATTAATAGTTTAAGAAAATTAAGACAGAGCTTGGCCCAGGCTCAAACTCCAAGAGTACCTCACAAACAGGTACTCACTGATTATCTCAGTGGTAGGTATTTAAATGTCTATTATTTTATTTCCAGTACTTTCCTGTATATGTATTTCATAACTTAAGTTTTAAGTTAAAATTCACATACTTACTTGAAAATAACTTTTATCACTTAATATTTACTGGGCAAACAATATACTAGTATATAATGCACTTGTTTTTCCTCCTTTCCAGGAATCTATATCTAAAAGAATGAATTCCAATTTAGTTTTCTGCTCTCGAGATACAAGACCAAGCACCTCAGTAATGCAGCCAGCCTTGTAGACCAATGTATACCCAGGGCCTGGCTTCCGGCTGGCAGGCACTCAGTGTCTACTGAAGAACACCTAGAAAAACAGTGAGCACAGACCATGCTATCTTTCCTTGTGAGAATAAGTCCCCTGGAAAAAAATGTAATATCTCCCTATTCTTCCCAATGTTTTTGCTTTTTTAGAAAGTGTTTTGCTCTATGACCCAGACAAGTCTCAAGCAATCCTCCTGCCTGCCTAAGTCTCCCCAACTGGTGGGACTGCAGGCGTGAGACACACACACAGCCTCTTCCCAAACATTTAATAAAGCTTCTCTTACACATCAAACATACTCGCAAGGATCACCAAGGACAAAGAGGACACAGAAAGGGGCCTTTCAGTCAGGAGACCGGACCTTTTTACCGTCAGTATTTTATAATAGTATTTTATAATACAATTAAGATATTATTTTGTGTTGCAAACATTTCTACTTATTACTTCAATAAGTCAATAAATAAAGTTTTTCTGAATTCAAAGAGCTTGTTCTTGAACAATTAAAAAATAAACAAATACAAAGTTTAAAAGACAGAAAACCCACATTCCAATACAGTAAGTATTTGGAAGCATCCAAGGAGTCTACTTAAGACCAATTGATTCCTTTTCAGGTCTTCAATGAGTGATGGGCTTTTTCAAATGCAACTAGAAACCCTGAGCAGTAGTTTGCCAAGAACCAGATGTGTGTCATCTAAGTTATCACTTCATCCTGGGTTACTATTTACCATCAGTATGTCTTTGGGAAGTGACAAAATAATTCACAAGTTATGTTAGTCTAAATTAAATATGCAAATTGAACTAATACATACACTGAGCAATATAGGCAAAAACCAACTTTTACTTTAAAAAGAACTGCTACAGAACACTCAAATTCTTTTTCCTCACTCCGTCATCCTGGTTAAAAGTACAGTAGTGTCATCACAGCTCACTGCAACCTTCAACTCTTCAGCTCAAGCAATCCTTCTGCCTCAACCTCCAGAGTAGTTGGGACAACACCACACCTGGCTAACTTTTTCTATTTTTGGTAGAGACCGGGGTCTCTCACTCTTGTTCAGGCTGGTCACAAACTCCTGAGCTCAAGTGATCCACTCACCTCAGCTTCCCAGAGTGCTAGGATTACAGGCATGAGCCACAGTGCCCAACCAGAAAACTCAAATTCTTGAAAAAAACAACTTACACATACTTGCTCTTCTTCCATTTTATAGATTTTATGAGAAACTACTTGAGGCCAAATACAAATCTGCCAGTGTGCACGTATGACAACAATCTATTAATATGACTTTGCCCAGACAAAGCATCCCAGGTGCTCCAATTATATTATTATTACATTATTATTATGTTTGGAGATAAATATCCCCAATTATAACATTTATAAGACTGTGCCCTCAATATAAACTTCCCTTCACTGTCTACTTACATAATTTCAGGCAAGTGAAAAAGGTCTCCTAAATTTACCACTGACAAAGTTCAACAGATGTCCCAATGAAGCGGTGATGATTAATCAAGATAATAGCCTGAGGCTGCTAAAGCAACGTCAGCTGACAAGGAGCACTGTGACTAGCTCCTATGGTATGATCAAAACTTTTCTCTCAGTGGGTAGGGCACCAGCCCCATATACTGAGGGTCGTGGGTTCAAGGCCAGCTCCGGCCAAACTGCAACAAAAAAAGTAGTCAGGCGTTGTGGTGGGCGCCTGTAGTCCCAGCTACTCAGGAGGCTGAGGCAAGAGAATCGCCTAAGCCCAAGAGCTGGAGGTTGCTGTGAGCTGTGACACTACAGAACTCTACTGAAGGCAATAAAATGAGACTCTGTCTCTGAAAAACTCTGCCCTATTTCCTTCAAAGCAAAAAGTGCTGTGGATAATCATCCTATTTACCTCTTTATTATCTAAAATAAATATTGGCTGTCAGCTGCCTTAGGGCAGGGGCCTGCACTGTCTCCTTCACCATAGTAGTCCCCAGGCCTAGGATAGCACCTAGTTCACTACAGGCACTCAGTATTTATTCAGTGTATGAACATAAAAACTAGGCGATATACAATTCATTTGTTTTTGAGCTTAAAAAGTACACACATATTGATGCCTCACTACACATATTATACATTCTTATATATGTTAATATAGAAACAAAACCAAAAAATCTTAATACAAGCTGCAGGTGAGTAAAAAGCTACTGCTTAGGCTACAGTTTATTGGTTTAGATTAGGGTATTGATATTAGAGATGGTTAAAAGTAAATATAAGTATTTATCAAACAAAAAGTATTCAAACATCTCTGAGATCAAACCTAGAAGAGATGGGTTTTGTTAGTTTGCAATCAGTCACAAGGCTTCTTCCAAATCTGTTTTCAATGTTACCATCTTTACATTTTTAAAAATTGTTTTACTGTTCTAAAAATGGCTGCCAGAAAAATGTGAACTTCATTTTTAATTACCATAAGACCTTGGTATTACATATAAATGAAATGTGAGATTTTCAAGAATCTCAAACCCATTTCACTGAGTTAGTAATTTTAACAAAAACTCTTTTTTCTCCATGTATTTGGTATCTAATTTTCATTGTTAAATAAAAAGTGCCCCCAAAACAACACAAAAGCTCTGAAGTTTCTCACTCTAGATAGTCATCCCAACAAATCCTTTGGAGGACCCCCCTCCTGAATCCCAGGGAGGGCATTTTACTCACTTGTTGCCACGTGAGCTTCAGCCTTTCATACTGTTCCTTGCCATCTGCTGAGCAATCAGAACAAGTAAATCTAAAAAAATTATCACCCTTAAGGTAACTGAGCTGTTCCCTCAGCTGACCTAGAAGAAAAACAAAAAGTCACATCATAGGTATCCAAAGCAGACGTAACCCAAAGATTTAAATAGTTTATCAACAACATTTTCCAAATTTTCCAAGTTTCCCATGGGTTTTTTTTTTTTTTCAGCCAACCCACAGAGCTGGCCTGTGGTGTGGGAGTAGAGAAAGATTTTTGGCCTCCTAGCACCAAGTGCACACTCACTAGCATCTATGGTTTCTTAACTTTTAGGAGGAAGGTACCAGAAAAGCAGGTACTATTGCTCTAAACTGGCTTTTCCAACTGTCACATTCCTGACTCCCACAAGCAGGTCTCTTCACAAGTTCTTTCAAATATGTCCACCACCTGCCACAGGCTAGGCTAGAAAGAGGAATACAACTTACTGTCTTTTTTTTTTTTTTTGAGACAGAGCCTCAAGCTGTTGCCCTGGTAGAATGCTATGGAGTCACAGCTCACAGCAACCTCAAACTCCTGGGCTCAAGCGATTCTCTTGCCTCAGCCTCCCGAGTAGCTGGGACTACAGGCACAACCACAAAACCTGGCTTTTTTTTTTGTTGTAGTTGTCAGTGTTTGGCAGGCCCCAGTCGGATTCAAACGCGCCTGTTCTGGTGTTCATGGCTGGCACCTTAGCTGCTTGAGCTACAGGCACCACCAGTAAACATAAGTATTTATCAAACAAATGTCTATTTCAAGATAGATATGGTGCCTGCTCTCACAGTCTTAGGAGAAAGTAGGTAATCACAACAGCACAGAGACTCCTCATCCTCACTTTGCATCAGAATCAGCCAAGGACACTAGATGAAATCAATCTGCTAAGCGAGGCCTAGGCCTCTGCATTTTTTTAAAGTTGCCCAGGCGATGCTGATGCTCCAGGATGCATGAAAACCACAGGAATAAGATGTGTACCACAGGGCAGCATGGGGTCACATCAAAGGGGTGCCCAATCTATACTAGGAAGATGGGGGCCAGATTCGAAATCGGCCAAGTGAAGAGGGGGTGCCTGTGGATATGGGGGAGGGCATGGAAACTATAGAGATGCACATTCCAGCGAGGAAACAAAAATGTGCTATAGCATTAAGGATAAGAATTACTTGGGGAGAATAAAGTTTACCGAAACTGCAAAGTTGTCTGTATGGGGACAGAAGAGGCTAAGTTAGCAGGGCCTGACCACAAAGGTAGGTCTGTCAGTCTGTCATTTATCCTGCTAGGACAAAGGAAAAGACACGAGATGTTCAGGCAGAACCCAGAACTAACAAGCAGAAAGAGCTCAGAAGCAAAACCAGCTAATAAGCAGTAAATTCTAGGTTTTTGTCCTCTGTGAAAATGTTATTATTAATTTGAATAGGTGAACCAAGATTTCCACATATCAGAAAATGACCTATGTCACAATACCATAAATTTCTCTTAGTTACAAAATCTATTACACAAAGCATTCCTCAGATACTTATGTCTTTTCTAATCTCTTGCCTAATGGAAAAATCCCTGCTTCAGTATGAATCCTATAACGGCTGGAAAGCCATGCTCCTCAAGAGCCAGAAAGCTATCAGCTGAAAATATCAAGAGTAAGGTGACCAGGATGCCTGTATGTACATTTCCCTTACAGCTCCTGGAAAAGCACAAACACCTTCAATTTGCTAATTCTGATCTCACTCCATGTAAGTTAAATATTAACAGAGTCATTTTTATGAACTTGAACATTAATTCTACATTAATATGGCCCCAAATCTATAATGCAATTGTATTAGAAAAAATGTGGCTAACCCAAGATTTCCAATTTTCCTATTTTTACTGGGTTACTATCAAGAATGTTAATTTAGGGACGGGGAGAGAGTGCAGCAGTTTCCCACCCAAGGGGAACAATGCACCAGCATACGGCACATTTCCTGACTGAAGGAAACAACTACGACTCAGACTCTACAAATGCAAACAGAATAATGTAATCATGTATCGTATTAATCTGAAATTTTAAAAATATTTTTTAAATGTTAATTTAACAATATGATAGAGGTTGACATTTTTATTAGTACAATGTGTCTCTGTTTTGTACAAATTTATAGTTGATCAACTAAATAATAAATATTTAAGTCTACTTTACATTCAAGTTTCTTTCACAGGTTTGAAAAACAAACCTTCACACAGGAATTGACAAATAAAAGGAACTGGGAAGCTCCTTACTGGTTGGTATCCATTTTTGGCACTTGTCACAGAAGTAAGACAGCTGGTCCTCCATCCACGACACATCTCCTTCATCGCTGTTCAGGGAATCCCCACTCTGGTCATGAGATAAGTCCACTGATGCCTGATCCTCCGATTCAACAATCAGGAGCGTCTCTCCCTCCACTTCACCCTCCTCCAGCCCTTCCGAGGTAGATGTTCTCGTGGCTTCATCGTCATGTCGACTTATCAAACTACTCAGGTGGATGTTACTCTCCATCCCTGCCTTCTCACAGGTTCAGAAGTGCTTTTCAAAAATCCTAATTCGCTCTGGACACTAAACTTAAAGGGGCTTCTACCAGGCTCTCACAGACAGAAGCTCCTCAGAAGAGCATCTGCCCACACATCTTTATTCAGATGTCAGGGACATAAAAAGATCATACTTTAGAATGTATCATCAACTGTCCTTTATTTGATCATTTTAAAGGACAATGACATAAAAAAGATTAGGACATCACTAAGCTATTCTCCATCAACACACACACCCAGTGTTGTTTGTCCCACTGATCCTCCACATTCAAGTCATGTTTCTTGAGAACCTTTTGCCAATAACATCTTCTCTCTTTCTGCTTCTAGTTGCCCAGTCAAAATAATCTGCTCTTCCAAAAGACGAATGTTTTCTTTTTTCCGGTTTTGCCTCTCAATGTCTCTGATCACTCCCTCACGAAGCCTCTAAAAACATAAGGAACAGATTTCAGTTACACCCAGAACAGGTGGTTCTCATCCTTGTGCCATTCAAATCCAAATAACAGTATTACCAAAATACACTTAAAACTTTCAGATTCCAAATACCCAATTACTATTTTAACTTTTTATACAAATGTAAAATGTACCGAAATGTAACAAAGAAGCAATGAGACAATTTGGTAGTGTACTGTTATTACTAGAATGACTTCTCACCATATTTTAAGACATTCTTGAACATTTAGTACAGAAAACTTAATGAGAACTAGCAAAAAAAAATAAAAGCTGCCACTACAAAGTTCAATTGACAGACACTTTAAAAACTTGACAAGGCAGCTCGGCGCCTGTGGCTCAAGTGGCTAAGGCGCCAGCCACGTCCACCTAAGATAGCGGGTTCGAATCCAGCCCGGGCCCACCAAACGACAATGACGGCTGCAACCAAAAAAATACCCC
>NW_003852603.1:2350697-2360777 GCF_000181295.1 Otolemur garnettii | reverse complement strand
GGCAGGAGACTCGCTTGAGCCCAGGAGTTGGAGGTTGCTGTGAGTAGTGAAGCCATGGCACTCTACCCAGGGGGACAGCTTGAGGCTCTGTCTCAAAAAATAAATAAATAAATAAAAATAAAAAAATAAAGACCCATCAATGGTAGTTACCCTCACAAACACTAAAAAAACAAGTAGAGAATTCCAGAACATAGACCTGTGACCTAAGATGAGACTTTTAAAAGCATTAATTCAGTCATTACTATTAAGTAACATTTTATAGTTTATAGCTCACAAAATACTCTAATAGGTTTTTAATAGTGGCCTTACAAAGTAGAATTAATGAAAGTAGAGCCCCACAGCCAGGGTATGTTTGGTTTCCTAAAAATTATTACATCTGTTTTAAAAACTCAGTTAGTACCTGCTTGCTGCACCTCCTCCAGGCCTATACCTTCGCTCACTATTATGAGAAAGTTGGGAAACTTAAGAGTCCTGGGACTGGTGACTCAACTGAAACCCAACTCTCTTGAATCCTGCACCCTTGGCAAGACCCCCAATGAGACAAACATGGAGGTGCTTATTCTCATCTTGTGCTCCTTACACCATGACATACCTACATACTCCTTCCCACACAAAGCCCACACCATCCACTGGAATCAGCCTTCTACACCTGCGTCCCAGATGCAACCCTTCCTTCTCAGACACATAAGCACATGCTTAGGATCTTGTTCTCCATCCCATTATTTGAGACTTCCTCCAGGTTTCAATGTCTACCCTATTGCCTCACCCATCCTTCCTGTGACCTCTACTTAGCTGCCTTACTAACCATTCCCCTTACTGGCTTCCAAACAGCCTTCCTTACTAACTTCCAAAGACCTCTTCACTATTCTAACCTCTTCACAACTCAACACCTTGAACTCTGGCTCCTGATATAGTAGTACTTGGTTTTTGTTGAGTTACCATGAGGATTACATATGATATACATAAAGTGCTTAGTATATAATAGCACCTAGCAGGACACAAGTCATTATTTAATTTCTTGCTTCCTTGAACATTCAGACACATCCACCAACGCCCATCAAATTCGTCCTATTTTCCACTGCTAGAATGCAAGTCCCTAATGAAGGACCAGATGTAAAATATACCCAGGTTATTCTAGTCAATCTTTTCTTCATCTCTAATTTCCAAATAACCTCTTTTCCACTCTCTAACACAGTGGTTCTCAACCCTGGCTTTGTGTTGAAAATCCTCTTAGTGGCTTTTAAAACATACCTACTCCAGGGGCCCACCCCCAAGAGACTCTGGCTTAATTTGTAAAGAGTAAGGGCCAAGCCTTAGTCACACAGCAAAAACCTGCTAGGTACACCTGATGAGCAGCTAGGGTTCAGGACCAACCCACCCCCCCATGATTCTCTTCAAAAATCACTGACTTCACTGACCTCAAACTACATCTGACATACCATCTTCCACCCCATCTCAAGTTTTCTCCAGATCACCATCTTTTCCTTTTCCTCCTAAGAGAAGGAAGTCTCATGCCTCGATTCCAAAAGCTACCCTCTTAGAACCACACTTTAAACCCAAATCTCTATAATCTCTTCTGTGCCCTTTCATCAGTCATTCCATCTCCCCCCAACATTCTTGTATCATCACATGCTTCCCTCCTCTGATTTCCAGATTGCGAACATGCAGAACAAAGACGTCATCTTCTTTGCCGCTGTATACCAAACACATAGCACAGCCCAAAGCTCTGGACAGACAAATCAAGAAAAGACTGTTTATTCATGACTCATCCAGTTCATTATTTCTCACACTCAACATTCAGCACTAATGTGGATCGTTTATAGACCCTAGAGCAGTCGTGTTTCTTTACCTTTGTATTCCCAAAGTACTTAGTGAGGTACCTGGCATACAGTGGTCAGTGATTAAACATTTGCCAACTTCAATGAAAAAGAAAATAATGAAGCACAAGAGACAGAAGAGACGGCAAGTAACTGATCAGTGAATCGCAGATATTTCCAAAAATAAAAATGTCAAAAAGAAAATGTGGTGGCTGGCATCGTTCTCAGAACCCACAGTTTCTATAACAAACTGTTAAACAAAAAACGCAAAACATCTCACCAAATTACCTTGGCCAAAGGAATAAAGGTGGGTTATGGGGGCGTTTCCTTTGCACAAGATAAAATCATTAGCACTTGGCACGTAAACACATTAGGCTTTAGCCCCAACTTGCTGAAAGCACCCCAAGGAAAACCCTTCCCCGCCTTCTACTTTCTAGCGGCCCAAGTGAGATGCTGAAAGGTCCGCTTCGCTGCGGGCTGGCTGTGGCTTGAAAATGGAACCGCCGGGCAGCACAAGAGCGCGCGCTCGCGGGAGCAGGCCCCTTCCGCTCAGGGGTCCCAGCCGCGTCACCCGGGACCTCCAGACTGCACACGCCGAGGGCAGCCGCGTGCCTGGGGCCAAGCTGGCCGGCTGCTGTGCCACAGCCACAGATGCGTGGGGCTGCGCCGGGCCGAGAGAGGCGGAAGGAAAAAGACTCGAGGAGGAGTAAGCGAAGCACGCGGGCAGAGACCCCAAGAAACCCGAGGCCGCCGCGCGCGGGCCCGGAAGAGACGGTCACGTGACACCGACCTGCTGGTCCTGCCGCTGCTTCAGGTGCACACCGACCACTGTGGCCGCCGTCAGCAGCACCGAGAGGCCCAGCACTGCCTTCGAGGTCCTGGACATCACCGCGCCGGCCCTCGCGGCCTCTTCCTCCCGCCCGACGGAGGCGCCGGGGTCACAGCGGAGCGCGCGCAGCGGCAGGTCGGGGCCAGGCTCGACCCCTCGAGCGCAGAGCTACAGCCGTCCTGTGCGCCGCCCGCCGCCGCCAGGCGCAAGTAATCAAGAGCCGAGCCCGAGCGGCGTGGCTGCTGGGCGTGCTGCAGTTAGAGACCCCAAATCTACCTGCGGAGCTCCGGCGCGAGCTAGTCCCAACGCGCTGGTAGGGGTTCCACACCTGAGCCAACTCAGTCTCGCTCCCCACCGCGGCGTCCTGGCGGCGGGGGTGAACTGAGGCGCCGACATGCCCACGGAGGTACCGTGCTGACCCTCTGGGCTCCTGGCTGGTGCAGGCGCTTTGCCCAATACCCACTTCCTTCCCCAGCGCAGCCTCTCACTGCCCGTTTGCCGGGACAGGTGCCCACCGAGTTGGGTAGTTTCTGAGACGCAGGTAGAGTTCTCAAGTTTTTTGCTTGAAGATCCAGAACTAAACTTCTTAGACGCGGTCGCTTGCTTTCCCCTCTACTCTCTGGGACAACTGGCCAGGCTTTGATTTTTCTAAAAATCGAAACGCCGGGCGGCGTCTATAGCTCAAAGGAGTAGGGCGCTGGCCCCATATCCTGGAGGTGGTGGGTTCAAACCCACCCCAGGCCAAAAAAGAAAAAAAAGAATGCAGGTCAGAGAAATGGATGGCCTTTAATTCTATTCTGACTAATTTTTCAACTTGTCTTTTTTTTTTTTTTGCAGACCTCCTCCGTGGTAACAACTTGTCTTTTTAAAAATCCTTTACATGTTATTTGTATTAAATACAAAAGTGGATTATCTGTTTAAGCATTTATAAAGCTAAGCAGGATGTTTTGTGTGGTTGTAACATGAATTACTGAGTTGTTCCACTGCATACTATCAAACATTGAAAAGGAACTTTTTTCCCGTTAAAATAATTTCCTTCTAGCCTAAGTACATTTTTAGGCATGTGCGGTGTGTTTGAATAAAAGCAGTTCTCCTGAATAACTTGAAGAGTTTCTACTAATAAATATATTTTTCAAAAGTAAAGTCCAGACTTGTTGACCACCTCTTTTCTGATGTTGATTACATTCATCTTTTTACTAAATCTTAGATGTGCCAGCAGCAGTGGTTTCTAGGTAGCCCCCACATTTCTCAAACAGCTCCATGTCCAGAAGGAAGACAGACTGGCATATTAAATAGTCCAAATTGTAAAAAAGGGGAGATGGTTGATAAGTAGTAAATGTTTTGTGTCTCACAAAATTCATATGCTGAAACCTAACCCCCGCTGGCATGGTTTTAGGAGGTGGAGACTTTAAGAAGAACTAGGTTTACATGAAGTAGTTGAAATGGAGACCCCATGATGAGATTGCCGTCCTCAGGAAAACTAGTTAGACATTGAGGCAGTGTCTTCAGAAGAAAAGAAAGAGACTAGTCTTACTCTCTACTATGTGAAAACACAGCAGGAAGGTGGCTATCTGCAGAACCCAACCATTGTGACCATGGACTTCCTAGGCTTGAAAACTGTAAGAAATAAATTTCTGTTGCTTAAACCACACAGTCTATGGAATTTTTGTTACAGCAGCTCAAACTGACTAAGACAGCAATGAACCGTTTCCCAGAGTTCAGTGGGGCACCCACTGCTCCAGATTCAGTGTCACCCAACAGAAGAGAACATTCAAGACCTGGTTCTCGCTCAGAACCTTCCAGCACCTCCAGGAACTGGGTCCTGGCTGGTCTTGAATTCCTCACTCATTTCCTTTACATGCTGAATCATCACTAACACTCAGTAAACAGAAAAGTCCTACTTAACCATTGACCACTCCAGTGAGAGCTTCATCTGAAAAATTCAGAGGTAAGTACAGGCAGAATTTCTAGTACAAGATGGAACACACAAAATTGAGGGCCTCTCCTCTCTAGGGAAAGTTTTTTTAAAAAATACTACATAATATCAGCAAATGCCACACCAAGGTGTTACACACATTTAAAGCTGTTTATATATGTCGGATTATTTTATCTTCACCTTGACTCTATGGCATAGGTGCTATTATTACCCCCATTTTACAGGTAAGAGAATTGAGGCAGGTTTTGTAACTAGCCTAGAGTCTACAACTAAAAAGATACGGCAGTTGTGTGTACCTCAGCTGGGAAGGACATGTTGAGATTGGCAATCCATCAAGGATAGTAACTACCATGGCTTCCAGTGCTTTGGCTGAACCTTGGATGTGTGGCCTCTTGGCCAGGTGCCTGTGGATTCATATTGTTGGAGCATTTGTTGTATCCCTGGGGGTTGCAGTTTTCTATAAGTTTGCTGTGGCTGAACCAAGAAAGAAGGCATATGCAGATTTCTACAGAAATTATGATTCTATGAAAGATTTTGAGGAGATGAGGAAGGCTGGTGTCTTTCAGAGCATAAAATAATTTTGAAATATAAAGAATTTCTTTGGGCTGATCTACATAGACATTTGTCACTGACCTGTGTTCCTGAGCTATGAATATGAATGATAAACTATTAATAAATACCAAAAAAAAAGAAAGTTACAAATCTGGGCAACCTAATTGGTTTTTAGTTTTGTTTTTAAAAGATTAAATTCCCCAGTTTAATAAAAGTTTAAGACAGGGAACATACTCATAGCTAATAAATACAAGGAGAATATTTATATATCTAGGATGTTCTATTTTCATATTTTAGCTAGTTTAAAAAATGAGAGCGAGGAAGGGAGAGAGACATGATAAGTCATACAGATGGGGGAGGGGAAAGGGACAAATAGACTAGAACAGAAGACAGAGGGCTTGATCGGTTCTGAGGTAACAGTGTTTTCAGAGAGACAGGCCCTTTGAAATTCTGTTTTCAGGTCTTCTATTCCTCCCTTTGAGTAGGAGAGCAGCTGTAGCCCTTCAGCAAAATGTTATCCAAATGACAGTGCTGGGAAATAGGGGTTCTGGCTTCACTCAGCTGCCTTACTTGCTGCCTGATTTGGGGACAATCTCTTTTCTGGGCCTCAGTTTTCTCTTCTGTACTATGGGGATAATAACATGTCTTCCACCTCTTTGGTATGCTGGTTGAGACTATGAATAGTATGGCTGCACAAAGGCTTGTAATGATAAAGCATGTAGGAGCACGCCAGCCCGTGAGCCTCCACTGGGCTGTGAGTCATCAGACCTGGACACCCTTGGATGTGAGGCCCAGGGATGGGAGAAGGCAGGGAGAGGGCTCCTGTCACTACCACTGCTGGCAGTGGCCACTTATCCTTGTCTTCCACATATTTTGAAAAATGCCTGTTTGCAGCTGAGTGGCCTTTGGGTGACAACCCAGCCGACCATAGCACTTCTAATGTTTCTTCCTCAAGCTATAAGTTAAAGCTTCATTGTTTCACAATACTTTCCTCTAGATTCAAAATTCATTCACTTTAAAAATGTGAATGAGGCCAGGCACAGTATCTCACACCTGCAATCCTAGCACTCTGAGAAGCACAGATGGGAGGATTGCTTGAGTTCCAGAGTTCCAGACCAGCCTGAGCAAAAGCGAGATCCCATCTCTACTAAAAGTTAGAAAACTAGCCAGGTGTTGTGACAGGCACCTGTGATCCCAGCTAATCAGGAGGCTGAGACAGGATCATCGCTTGAGCTCAGGAGTTTGAGGTTGCTTTGAGCTGTGCTGAGGCCAGGACACTAGCCTAGCAACAAAGCAAGACTCTCAAAAAAAGGTGGGGGGGGGGGAGTCAACACTGTATTACCATCATTACTAGATGAAAAGAGCTGTTAGATCATTTGAATATAATTTCAACTGTTAGAAATTTATGAATCATTGGTTTAAAAAAATGTCATTAACTGACAACAGCACGTGTTGGCAAAAATGTGGAACAGCCAGAACACTTTGCACGTGTAGAAGAATGCACATAGCCACATGACCACAGCAGGCAAAAGCTGGAAACCACCCAAATGGCCATTAGCAGAAGAGTGGATAGCAAACTGTGGTGTTTCCCATACAATAAAATCCCATACAGTCTGGAGAATGAATGAACTGTTGCTATACAAAATGATGTGTGGACGAATCTCACAAACGTAAGGCTGAGAGAAGGAAGCCCGCCAGGCACAAAAGAGTGTACCTGTATAAATTCCACTTATGGAAGCAGCATAGCGGTTTCCTTGCTGGAGGGAGTGGGAGTATTTGCTGAGAGAGGTATGAATGGGCTCTTCTGAGAGGCTGAGATCATTCTGTGTCTTGATCTGAGTGCTGAGTGTTTGGGAAAATTAAACCAGTGTACACCAAGGCTGTGTTCTCATATCTACATGTATGACATACTGTACATCTATACAGAATCATCAGGAAAAATACGTACGAAAAATACGGCTTTACATTTTACCATCACTTCTTGTACCACAAGAGGATTTTTCTTCATCATGACTATCAAAAATTGAAAAATTTAATTCTGTAATTTTCAAGTCTTGATCAGGAACCAAGTGCAGAAACTATTTTCAACTTTAGAGTTGATATAAAAAGGTTAGACTCCAGGAAGCAAGTTCTAGTTTTTCCTTTTCCAAAAAAAAGCCCAGGCACTGTGGCTCATGTCTGTAATCCTAGTACTCTGGGAGGCTGAGGCAGGAGGACCCCTTGAAAGAAAGAAGGATCCCTTGAGCTCAGGAGTTCAAGACCAGCCTAAGCAAGAGTGAGACCCCCATCTTCACTGAAAATAGGAAAACTAGTTGAACACTGAGGCAGGTGCCTGTAGTCCCAGCTACTCAGGAGGCTGAGGCAAAAGAATCACTTGAGATGAGAAGTTTGAATGGCAGTGAGCTGTGATGATGCCATGACACTCCAGCCAGGGCCACAGAATGAGACTCTGTCTCAAAAAAAAGAAAAAAATGAAGCTGACCTCCTTAAGACCACTCAGTGGCCCTCCATTCCTACAGGATAAAGTCCCAAACTCTATAGAACAGCATACTCCCTAGTCTTCCCCTTCAACCTTCCCTAAATGAGAGACAATATCACAAAAGAAGTAGAGTTGGAGGTTCAGGGCTTAGCGAGGAATCAAGAAATGAAAATGTATTTGAACAATGTGGTCACACAATCTTTGTTCCACCTTCACTCACACAAGGGTGGGGACTTGAAAAAATGCCTTCACCCCTGAGTGTGTAATTTGGCTTATGTTATCTAGGCTTGAATCACCGCCAGGTCCCTCCAGGCTATCATAGGAGAGTTGGGTTTCAAGCCACCTCTATCTCAGGCAACTCTAATCATTTGTATTCTAGTGGGAAGTATTAAGAGGGATTCATCGGTTTAAAGTAGAACGTGACAGTGAGGGCAGAGGCATAAGGCAATGATGAAAAGTTTCTATGGGATGGCGCTGAGAGAGGCAGGGAGCAGGTTTGTTTGGGAAGGAGGTGGGACACGTCAGCTGAGTCGACACCAGCAACCAACCTTCCTGTAAATGTGTCAATCTCAGCACAAAATGATTCAGAAACATCACCCCATGTAGCAGCTACTAGAGCACCATTGACTATTTAAAAAGCGAACAAAGTCTTGCCTTGTGCATGGGCCTGTAGTAGGCTTTACGGAGTGTCAGTGCAATGAAGTCTCATCTTCTCCAAGCTCAGGCACTAAAGCCAGCCGTCAGCACATAAGGCAAAGGTCGAAAACAGTGAGAGTCCATAAGGAAAGTGACGTATTGAAGAAAATAGACCTACTCTCGAGAAGTACAAGACAGCCACTTTTCCTCTGGCCCTGGAATCAATCACTGTAAGTTCAATGTAGTAAGTAGCTACATAAATAGATAAATGTGATAAATTAAAATGCTGCACTTAGAGATCAGTTTCTCCTCACCCATTTATTAATTTATTCAATCAGTTGCTTATCTCAATATGGGCTCAATATTTATTTTATACTTTCAGTAATAACACAATGTTCCTTTATCTTGTTGCCCAGATGGTTCCAGCTTTGGCCATTGGCAGCTCTTCCAGTTTATTCCTGTGTTCCTTTGACACACCCCATCAACGTGAGTTTCCCTTTTTTAATACTTCCTTACTTTCTTGCTCTACAAGATAACAACAGGCTGATCTTCTCTATTTCCTGCCTTGGTCTAAGAATCAGCTATTTCTTCAAGGATCTGTGATTCTTTTTACTGAAGAATGATGTTAGAAACCAAGATCTATGTCTTTGGTGTGCTTGTTGCTACTAGAGTGTTGGGTCTTTGAGGCCCTTTCAGCTCACACAGCAAAGAAATATGTGTGCACATACTAACCTGTGTATATACAGTTATCTACAAATATTTCTATATGTAATCTATATTAAGTCAAACAAGTTATTACTTATGTCTCCAACTATACTCCACTGAGTGGACACAATTGCTGTAGTCTTCTCCACCTGTTTATTGGTGAATTCCTACGCCAACAGAAGCCCAGAAACTGGGCTTCTAGTATCTACCATCCATTTACATAATTTTCAATTCCAGTATACACGTGTACTTGCAATTGTTAACCTATAGCCCTGTGGGAAACAACCTTGTCTACTAGAATACTATGCTTTTGTGCAGCCCTATTGCTTTTTGTATTACAGACTTCACTCATTACAAAGTTACTAAAGCAACACCTTTAGTTAGGCTGTTTCAAACAGCTGCAATACAGAATTGATTCTCTGGTCACAGCTTGCAATTTTGTCTAGAATGTTCCTGAGAGTATTTTTTGATTCTTTACTATAAACATGATGGAATCCGCACATTTCCCTTCTTTATTACACCCAATTAAAAGGCATTATTTACATTATTTTTAAACTGTACTGTTATACCTTTAAATATGCTATGTATTTAGGCCTCTGCACTTGATTTATCCGCTTTAAATTATATTTTCTGGCCTCTAGCTCTAAACATGGAGGAAATCATACTTGACCTACTTCTCTCTTTCTCAATTGACTCCTGTTGCTTTTCTCATTCCTTCACTCCTGGAGTTTGTAATATGTACATTATGTTCTGTAACCATAATTCTCTCATCTGTTTTAATCTTAGTCACATGTTTAGATGGATTTGATGGTCATTGCCAGCCTCTTCAGTGTCTTTTCTCCGTTTATCCGCCATTCAAGTCTTTAAGAAAGGGCTGTTGAAATTGTCTTTCCTGAATTCTTGCACATTCAAAATACATTTGTGAAAAGAAAGAGAAATAACAAATAAAAAAGGACAAAATATGTTTGTGTTGCCTTTGTGGCTGAAGTGCCATTTGGCTAAGTAAAAATCTCTTTGGTCATATTTTCTTTGCAGGAGAACTGAATAGACCTGTGTTTTCCAACTTTTTTTAATCTCACAGCACACTTGAAACTATAGTTAAGCTTCCACGGCATACTTAAATTAT
>NW_003852603.1:2347157-2350302 GCF_000181295.1 Otolemur garnettii | reverse complement strand
GGCGGAGGCAAGAGAATCACTTGAGCCCAGGAGTTGGAGGTTGCTGTGAGCTGTGATGCCACAGCATTCTACCCAGGGTGACAGCTTGAGGCTCTGTCTCGAAAAACAAACAACAACAACAACAAAAAAGAGTAAAGAAAGAATATGCTTACTGTGCTTTGAACTTCTTTGGAAAATAATTTAATTAATGATCTTAAAAGATTCCTGCAGCACACCTAAGATTCTCTCACAGTACGCCTTGTGCCATGGCACACCAGTTGAAAATCACTGGTATAGACTATTCATCTGCCTTCCAATATCAAATACAGCTGTGGACACTTTGAGGCCCGTCTAATTGTTCTCCTACTAGTTTCTTTGCAAGGTTGCTTAAAGCAAACTCTGTCTTTGAAATCCAGTAACTTTTCTAGAATATGTTTTTGGGTCAATTTTCTTTGAAGATGAGATAGTCATTCAATTTTTAGACTCATACTTTCATCTCTCTGGAAGAAAAATTTGAAATTACATGTATAAATATATTTTCGGTACTATTACTTCAGTTCTCTTCTTCAGTAACATGAACGATATGTGGATTGGATCCTCTGCTGGCCTTTCACACTTGTCATTTTCTTTCTAATCTTTTTAGCTGACATCTCAGTATCATTTGCCTTCCTTTCTCGACCCTATTCAATAGGTCTCTCACTACATAAGTGCCTATTCTAGTATGGCAAAAGACATTTGGCAATAATGTGGGGAATACATTTTTGTAATTCCAGTTGCTTTTCCAATACATATAGCCCACATTTCGTGGTATGAGACATATAGCATAAAACTTACTATTTTAATCCTATATAAATAGAACCTCCTTAAGTTGACCAAATTTTCATAGACCAGACAAGCAATACATGTACTCAGCATACAGTAGACCTAGTTCCTTATGTTAACCACCTCTGTATGTTGACCGGTTATAGTCTGTTAGGTGGTCAATTTACAGAGGGTATACTGTATATAATTCAGGGGCATGATTCACATGGAATAAATTTTTCTATTACAGGCATTCCTTGGAGTTCCTTGGAGATAATGTGGGTGTGGTTCTAGACCACCATGATGTAGTAAATATCATAACAGAGTGAGTCACGTAATTTTTTAATGTCCCAGTCATATAAGGGTCATGATTACATTCTATTTTTTTTTTCCAGTGGAATGGGCATTTAATCGTCTTTAGGGTGCTCCTGTTGGGGGGGGGTGTTGCAGGGCCTTTGGCAGAGCTCTGGCTAATGGAACCAACAGTGATGCCCATCCACTAGTTCCAGGCAGGGTGGCAGTCCCAAGACCTGGCTAGGAACAGCCAGCATTTGGGGTTGTTATTTAAGACAATTTCTGAGACTAAGTGGGTAAAGAATGTTGCCTTTGAATGGAGAAGAGGGGGCTACAGTTAGAGAGTGGAGAAGGGGCCTGGGTTGCAGGGGAGGGACTCTGAGGTCAGAAGGTTAGGAATGGCAGGGATTTGGTCACACGGTCATTCATGGCCAAGTGAGAGCTGTGGGGAGAGAACATGGTGACATGGGAGTCCAGGGGGGAATCTTCAAGAACTCCTACAGTGTGTTTTGTTCCACAGCCTCCACGAAGAGCTCATAGTTCCCACAGTACTGTTCCCCATTGACAATCTGGGGCGGGGTGGCCTTGAGGTTGCCTGCCAAGGCTCCTGTCTCATCCTGCAGGGCGTTGTCCTGGGAGATGTCCACTAGTTGGTATTGAATGCACATCCCATCCAGGATGCAGGTCACCTTGCTCTGGTGGGACTTGATTTCACAGGAGCTGGTGACCAACGTGCTGTAGACGCTCAGGCTGCTCATGCTCCAGGCAGACGGACATGAGGAAGGGCAGCAGGAGTGGTAGCTGCAGTGCCACTATGTTCTATTCTGTAAGTACAACGTCATTATGTCTAAAAATACTTCACTGCTAAAAAATGCTAACGATTATCCGAGCTTTCAGCAAGTTGTCATCTTTTTCCTGGTAGCAATTCTTGCCTTGATATTGATGGCTGCTGATTGATCAGGGTGGTGGTTGCTAAAGGTTAA
The DNA here is from genome assembly GCF_000181295.1 of Otolemur garnettii. NCBI lineage: Eukaryota > Metazoa > Chordata > Mammalia > Primates > Galagidae > Otolemur > Otolemur garnettii. Next base: position 2,348,245 of record NW_003852603.1, on the reverse strand, counting down.
GGTGGCTGTAGCAATCTCTTAAACTAAGACAACAATGAGGTTTGCCACATCAATTGACTCTTCTTTCTTCATAAAATATTTCTCAGTAGACGTCAGTGCTGTTTGATAACATCGTACACACAAGAAAACTTGTTTCAAAATTGGAATCAACCCTGGGCAGCACCTGTGGCTCAGTGAGTAGGGTGCTGGCCCCATATACGGAGGGTGAAGGGTTCAAACCCAGCCCCGGCCAAACTGCAACAGAAAAATAGCTAGGTGTTGTAGCAGGCGCCTGTAGTCCCATCTACTCTGGAGGCTGAGGCAAGAGAATCACCCAAGCCCAGGAGTTGAAGGTTACTGTGAGCTGTATGATGCCACAGCACTCTATCAAGGGAGACAAAGTGAAATTCTGTCTCTAAAAAAAAAAAATGGAATCAATCCTCTCAAACTCCTGCCACTGCTTTATCAACTAAGTTTAGGTACTAAATTCTTTGTTATCATTTCAACAGTATTCACAATATCTTCACCAGAAGTAGACTCCATCTCATGAAATCACTTTCTTTGCTCATTTATAAGCTACCCCTCATTTGTTCAAGTTTTAGCATGAGATGGCAATAATTTGGTTGTATCCTCAGGCTCCACTCCTAATTCTAGGTCTCTTGCTGTTTTCAGTGACTTCCTCCACTGAAGTCTTGAATCCCTCAAGGTCATCTAAGAGGGCTGGAATCAACTGCTTCCAAACTCCTGTGAATGTTGATATTTGACCTCCTCCGTGAATCATAAATGTTCCCAAGGGCATCTAGGATGGTGGATCCTTTCTTTTTAGGAGGTCTTCAATTTCCTTTACCCAGATCCATCAAAGAAACCACTATTTATGGCACTTATAGCTTTATAAAAAACTATTTCTTAAATAATAAGACTTGAAGGTAGAAATTGCTACTTGATCCATGGCTACACAAATGATGTTGTGTTAGTAGGCAGAAACACAGCATTGGCTCGGCCCCTGTGGCTCAAGTGGTGAAGGCGCCAGCCACATATACCTAAGGTGTCAGGGTTGAATCCAGCCCTGCCTGCCAAACAACAATGATGGTTACAACCAAAAAAAAAAA
>NW_003852603.1:2336432-2346271 GCF_000181295.1 Otolemur garnettii | reverse complement strand
AAAAAAAAAAAAAAATCCTCTGATGATTTCTCATTCAGTCTCACCTTCATTTATTCATTCAAAAAATATAACCGCATGCCAGGGGCTGTTGCAGGTACTTTAGATGTAAGTAAACACCCCGCTGCCGGGCTCTGCCCAGGCGGCCCAGGCCCAGGCGGCTCCACCCGGGGACACGATTCCACCCGGCGCTGCTGCCGGGGTCGCGCGAGCCGAGCCAGAAGCCGCCGGAATAGCTGTAACTAAGGGCAGGAGGGACGGCGGCTGCGGACGGCTCCGGGGACTTGCCGCGACGCCTCGGTGGCTTCGGTTGCCGTCCCCCGCTCCCCAGGCAGCTGACCGGGACCTCGCCGACGGTCGCCCAGGCCGCCTCGGCCACCTCCGCCCCGCCACTCGCGCAGTGAGAGTCTTCGGTAGTTTTTAAATGCGGAGTCCGCGCAAGGCGGTCTGAACCGTGGACCTGGCGGCTGACCGGAGCCCGGGTCCTCGCGGATCCTCAGCGGGCCATGCTCGGTGCTTCGGAGCTGGGAACTTACGCTGAAATTTAAGCCGTCGGAGACCTGGGGGTGGGTGGACGTTAATGTTTCAGGTCGCGTGTTAGAACGTCTTTCCTAGTTTTCCTATCTGTAGTGGGCAAAAAATCGAAGAACAGAATTGAGAAGTGACCTATTTTTACTTTTCAAGGGGAAGTTGCCACCTTTTTTAAGTCACTGATGTGTGTGTGTGTGCATGCGTGTACAAACATGCATATCCAGTAGTGTTGTTGTTGTGTTTTGTTTGTACAGATGGGGTCTCACTCTGGCTCACACCAGAGTTCTCATGCTGGTCTTCTGCTGGTCTGCAGTGAGCCACCACGCCTGGCCAGTAGTGTTTTGCTTTTTTAAGACAAGTATCAGGCCACCACCTGTGGCTCAGTGACTAGGCACTGGCCCCATATACGGAGGGTGGCAGGTTTTAACCTGGGCCCTGAGCCAAAAAAACCTGCAAAAAAAGAGAAAGACAAGTATCAAAGCCTAAAGGCTTGATGTGATACCAAAGCCTTTTTAAAAAAGATTAAGATGTGACGTGAAACTGAAGAATTGACTTTAAAAAATTATTTTTCTGTAAAAAAGGCTATCTTATAAAATGGAGTCCTAAAATACATCTGATGGTAGATTTTAAGTCCTTAACGCTTTATTTTTGTTATAGTCAAAATAAAAGCATAAACTTGAACTTGATATTTATTATATTGCATTCATTGTTGAATTTACTCATGATTAGAAAATTGTTAAGACTAAAAGTAAATTGTTAATGATAAATGCTTGTGTTGTAGCCAGTAGGAAGCTCAGCTGAAAGAGTTTAGTAATCACTGCAAAACCCCAGCCTCCCTTTGTAAGGACTCCCCTTACCAGGTGTTGGCTCTTGTCAAATTCAGTTTGCATTAAGGACTTCCCCTCCCATACTGAAAGCCCCTTATAAGAAGTTTCCACCCCTGCTTCTAGGGGTTGAGAGACTTTGAGGTGTGAACTTGCTCTCAGCCTGGCCAATCAGTAAAGGTGGATTTGGACTCAGTGTGCTGGTGTTTCTCTATTCCACTTGCTTCTGGCATAACATTCAGAGGCCCCAGTGAGATTCGCCAGCTGGAGGGTCGGCCTCCCTGTGTAGCCCCCCAGAGAGGACAGGAATTATAGGGGAGGTGCCCCCTGGGACATTCCAGGGCATAGTAATTCCCTGAACTCCTCCTGAGGACTTCAGAGGGACTCCTTCCAACTCCTCATGCAAATTCAGGTCCTCCAACTTACTCTCCAGAGTAATTATCTGTGGTGTTTGTTTGAGTCTGTGGTGTTTATTTGAAATTGTTGGCTCAGCACCTGTGGCTCAAGTGGCTAAGGCGCCAGCCACATACACCTAAGGTGGTGGGTTCGAATCCAGCCCGTGCCCGCCAAACAACAATGACGGCTGCAACCAAAAAATAGCCGGGTGTTGTGATGGGCACCTGTGGTCCCAGCTACTTGGGAGGCAGAGGCAAGAGACTCGCTTGAGCCCAGGAGTTAGAGGTTGCTGTAAGCTGTGATGCCACAGCACTCTACCCAGGGGGATAGCTTGAGGCTCTGTCTCAAAAAAAAAAGAAAGGAAATTGTTTTTGGTTTAGAAGGGTCCTTAGGAACCTCTGAGGGGGGACCACTGCACAGGAGCCTCAGGGGTTGGCTCTGGCCTGCCAGAGACACTAGGACGCTAGAGCCATCTGAAAGCGAGTGCTTTGGTCTTTTTGGCCTTGGGGAAGTTTGGATGCAGAGGTACAGTTGAAAAGGGAGCCTCAGGTTGGCCCTGAGGACAGACCCATCAACCTGTAAGACAGGAGCCTCAGGGAACCTGGCCTGTGGGACTCTCAGAGACGTGTGTCAGTAGTGCAGCCCAACCCTAGAAACACCTGGCCGCTGGTGGGGAGCTCAGCCTCAGATGCACACTTCAGTTTCTTTTATTTGGAGTGTGTGTGGTGTTTGAGAGACTTCTGAGGGGAGACCACTGGACAGGAGCCTCAAGAAACCTGGTGATTGCATTAATGTACATAGCTAACATTTAATTTTTAAAAAAAGCAATAAATAAAAGAAAAGGGGTAGTCCATAAACCTGTAAGACAGGAGCCTCAGGGACCCTGGCCTGTCTGTGAGCTTGGATGCAGAGGCGCAGGAGAAAGGGGTAGTCCGTAAACCTGTAGGAGCCTGAGGGAACCTGGCCTGTCTGGAGCTCTCAGAGACGTGTGTTGGTAGGGTGACCGGTCTCTAGAAAGACCAGGACGCTGGTGGGGAGCCTCAGCCTCAGATGCTCACCTTAGACTTATATATATGTTTGTTTATAGTAACCGTTGTTTCTTGGGAATTGTGTGTATTTCGAGTCATTTTGTTTGTCCTGGTGATGTGTCTATTTTTGTTCATCTGTCAAATTGTGAGATCTCATTCTGCAGTCCTCCTTGCCCGTCCCTGACCCCTGGTCATGAATATGGACTACCCCTTTTCACCTGCACCTCTCTGCATCCAGGCTTCCCCGAGGCCAAAAGACCCCACCAGTCCTTGCCCCATGAGGGGAAGAGGATCTGCCACCTCCTTACAACATAGGAGGGCTGTCCTCTCCCACAGTCTCCTCAATGGGAGAAACTCCCTCAGCACCCCCGCTGGACCCTTCCACTCCCCAGCTCTCACCCTGGCAGCATCTTGCCTCAACAGGGAAGTCTGAAACAGAGGGCTTGGTCCTCCCCCTTGTGGATGCACCTCCCAGGGAGGGAGCAGGAAGAGGTGTCTGCACCTCTTTTTAGCATAGTAATCATATTTTAAATTTCTCGTCTACTTCCCATTTTCAACATGGTTCAAATAGAAACTAGGAAACCCTTCTTGGCCAGTTTTGGTGATGCTGGGGAGGAAGGGCAAAGGGAGTTTAACAGAGTTTTTCTGGCAGAACGACTGGATTGAGACTCCCAATACCTTAGCAGGATCCCAGGCTCTAGAAGCTTTTTACCGGTCTCTTTTAATTGGCCTCTCGACAGCAGCCTGAAAAATCTATAAATTTATCAAAAACAACAGAGGTGGGCTCAGCGCCTGTGGCTCAAGTGGCTAAGGCACCAGCCACGTACACCTAAGGTGGAGGGTTCAAATCCAGCCCAGGTCCGCCAAACAACAATGATGGCTGCAACCAAAAAATAGCCAGGCGTTGTGGTGGACACCTGTGGTCCCAGCTACTTGGGAGGTGGAGGCAGGAGACTCGAGTGAGCCTAGGAGTTGGAGGTTGCTGTGAGCTGTGATACTACAGCACTCTACCCAGGGGGACAGCTTGAAGCTCTGTCTCAAAAAAAAAACAACTGAGGTGGTCCAGGGCCTAGAGGAGTCACCAGAGCATATTTGGAGCGACTCAGAGTCCTTCCAAATCTACACCCCGTTTGACCCATTGGCTCCAGAAAATGCCAGGGCAGTGAACTTAGCCTTTGTATCTCAGCCAGCCCCAGATATCAGGAAGAAATTACAGAAGCTGAAAGGATTTGCTGGGATGAACTAAGAGTCAGGGACAGGAGAAAACCAGCGACTCCCTCGCCCAAGCTGATTGAAGCTAGAAAGAGACCAATGAGCCTACTGCAAAAAAGGTCATTGGAGAAGCGAATGCCCAGAGCTTGGTGCCCACAGCACGCCCATACAGAAGACCTTGACACTGCCTACTGAAAGAGGCAGCGACTTGGATTGAAGAAGCAAGGGCTCTCTTCCTTTAGGCCCCCATGAGCCCATGGTGCAAGCTAAAGTGGGGGGCTGCTAAATTCCTGGTGGACACGGGGGGAGGGGGGAAGTTGGTCTGTTTTACAGGAGCTGATAGGAGCTTTATCTGATGAGAAGATCCCCATCCAAGGAGCCACTGGGACCACCCAGATGTGTCTAGTCACTCAATATCAAATGCAGGTGACCCATATGTTCCTGGTAATCCCAGATTGCCCTAACCTAAGGTGACCAGACGTCCCGATTTTTAACAATTTGTCCCATGTCCTGCGGCCTTTTTTAAAAGTCCCGATTTTTAGAAAGAATGCACGACAAGCTAGGGACTAGGGACAGGCAGGAGAATGGGAAGGGAATGTACGGTTTTTGGCTGCTGAAAAGGTTAATGTAACTCCATTTGGGAATGAAGAGGTTAATGTAACTTCATTTGGAAATGGAAAGGCTAATGTAAACTCCCTACTCCCCTCCTGGGCAAGGTCGCCCAAGTGGAATCAGTATCAGAAGGATACTGGCTCCCTCCCTCGCTTCTAGGCAAGGACAATTAGCTCAGAAGGAGGCAAACTGTCTGGAACAAACAAGTAGTCCCCCCCCCAAGAGGGTCCCTAATAATAAACAGCTCAGCCAATAGCGACCCCCCTCACTGTCAATGGTGACCCGCTTTACCAATGTTAAAATCTGGTCACCTTACCCTAACCCCTCCTGGGCAGAGACCTGCTCCAGAAACTCTGGGCCACTATTTCATTCTCTCCAGAGGGAAGTGACATAGTATGAGACCCAGACTCTACTTCAAGGCCTGAGTCCCCTGTCTCCCAGTCACATTTGCCTGCTCCTTCATCGGAAGAGTACCTCCTCCTAAATACTGATGGAAACAAGGCCAAGGCAGAAACCACAGCTCTCGCACTATGAGCCCAGCTACAAGCAGACTTTCCTGGAGCATGAGCAGAATCCAACCCCCCTGGACTGGCCGCCCTTCATCCTACAACAAAATGGCAAGTCTAGGAATTCCTGGGGGTGGCAGGCTACTGCCATTTATGGATCTGAGGTTTTGCTGAAATCACAAAGCCCTGTATGCTGCCATTGCTGGTGATGGGCCCCTCCTGTGGACAGACCAAGAGGATCAGGCATTTAGAACCCTAAAGCAGGCCCTTGTAATAGCCCCAGCCTTGGCTTTACCGGATATCACTAAGCCATTCCACATGTTTGTCCATGAAACCAGAGGCATTGCCAAAGGAGTGTTAATGCAGGACCGTGGAAATGGCCAGTGGCTTATCTGTCTAAGCACTAAACCCAGTAGCCACTAGGTGACCAGGCTGCTTATGAACCATCGCAGCCCCAGCAACCTCAAACTCTTGGGCTCCAGCGATTCTCTTACCTCAGCCTCCCAAGTAGCTGTGACTACAGGCGCCTGCCACAACGCCCGGCTATTTTGTTGTTGTTGTTGTTGTTGCAGTTGGCATTGTTGTTTTAGCTGGCCTGGGCCGGTTTCAAACCCACCAGCTTCAGTGTATGTGGCTGGCACCTTACCCACTGACCTACGAGCACCGCCCAATCTCTAGCATTTCTTTTGGGTTCTTTCTTAGGATTTCCATTTTTTTGTTTACATTATGTATCTGTTCTTGTATACTGTGTACTTTGTCCATTATAGCCTTTTTAGCATAGTAATCATATTTTAAATTTCTCGTCTGATAATTGCCACATGTCTGTCATGTCTGAGTTCTGATGCTTGCTTTGTATTCAAACTATGTTTCTGCCTTTAGTATGCATTATAATTTTTTTCTTGGTAGCTGAACATGATATACTGGGCAGAAGTTACTGCCATAAAGCAACCTTTAGTAATGTGATAGTGAGGTTGGGAGGGGAAGCATTCTGTAGACCTATGATTAGGTATTAGTATTTTAGTGAGCTTATGCCTCAGGGCTGTGAACTTAACAAATGTTTCTCATTTTTTTCCTCCCCCTTAGGTAGGACAGGATGGCTAGAGCCAGCTGGTATTGAATATTTCCCTTTTGCTGTTCAGTTAGGCTCTGACAAAACCCCAGAAGGCTGCCCTGTGGCTAACTAGTTTCTCCTGAAAGCAAACATTATTAAGAACAGAGTGCTCTTATGTATTTCAAAATGGTTCCTTTCCTCTCCCACTGCTGGAAGCGTGAGGGGATTTTTCTCTGATATTCTTTACTAATGCTCTAGTCTTTGGTATCTATTTACTGTAAGAATCTGGTTGAACTCCTGGAGGTAAACCCCCTATGACACTGGGGTTTCTAACGCTCAGGCTTTCCCACACCTGGTCTCCAGTGGCTCATCAGTTACAGTTCATGGTTTCCTTTCCTGGCACTGGTCTCAGCCCCAGTTTCTGCTCTAGGATATTGTGATCCTTTGTATCCACCTGTCTCTCCAATTTTACCTTTTAAAGATTTAAGAAGCGTTACTGATTTTTCAGTTTGTTCAGATTTTTACTTGTTCTTAGGAGAGAGTAGCAACTTCCAAGCTTTTTACATGCAGAATTGAAAACCAGAAGTCATCCAACAACATTTTAATAAATACAGAGCCAAGTACTCTGGGACATTTAAAAGAACATCTCTGATATGCTTGGGATGTTTGGCTCCTCCAAGTCTCATACTGAAATTTGATCCCCAGTGTTGAATGTGAAGCCTAGTGGGAGGTGTTTTGGTTATAAGGGTGGCTAGAATGAATGAGTTCTCACTTTATTAGCTCACACGGAGAGCTGGTGTTTAAAGGAGTCTGGCACCACCTCCTCCCTCTCCTCTGTTTTCCTCATTCTCTATCCAAGTGACACATCTACCACTCCGGCCTTCTGTCTTGATTGGAAGCTCCCTGAAGCCCCTCTCAGAAGCAGATGCTAGCACTATGCTCCTTTTACAGTCTGTGGAACCGTGAGCCAAATAAACTTCTTTTCCTTATAAACCGCCAGCCTCAGGTATTGTTTTATAGCGATGCATAATGGACTAACGCAACCCCAAACCTCCAAACAGAGCAAATCCATCCAACAGATAAAGTAACATCCGAATAAAAGAATCAATGTGAGTAGGAGAAAAAAATTCAAAACTTGAAGGATCATGCCTGTAATCCTAGAACTCTGGGAGGCTGAGGTGGATCACTTGAGCTCACTAGTTCAAAACCAGCCTAAGCAAAAGTGAGACCCCCGTGTCTACTAAAAATGAAAAACTGAGGTAGGAGGATTGCTTGAGCCCGAGAGTTTGAGGTTGCTGTGAGCTATGATGCCATGGCACTCTACCACAGGCAACAAAGTGAGACTGTCTCAAAAAAAAAAAATAATTAACATAACACACTTTCCCCCCAAAAGTGTTGCTATTTCTAACCTTAGAGAGGAAAGGAAGATACTGCTTCAATGAAACAAGAATGAAAGGATCCTGCATAGGTGAAAATGGGGACTTCAAGTTTTTAAATGATAAAGTAGAGTCACCATTTCTTTTTTCTAATATGAAATATCCAAAATCAACAAGGAGACCAAGATACAAATTCATCTTTAAGAAAGCTAAGACTAATATGGGGAGGGGGGAGGGAAAAGGGAGGGGGCAATGGGTGGAGGGAGGGGGTTTGGAGGGATCACTTCTGAGATTTATCTTATAGGGGTACAAGCAAATCTTTCTAAGAGTAGAATGTGAACGTTTTAAAACAATAACTGAGAAAATGACATGAAGGCTGTGTTGACCAGTTTGATGGAAGTATTTCGGATTGCATGTGAAAACCCCACACTGTACCCCAGAAGTGCATTAATATACATAGTTACCATCCAATAAAAAAAAAAAAAAAAGAAAGCTAAGACTATTCTGAAGCCTTAAACTAAAATATGGAATTAGAACAGCTGGCAGTAAATTCCAACTGCAGAGGAAGTGCAGATAGAGGATACTTGTAACTTCAGAGGTTAGAAGATAATCAGCATGGCTGGGCGATGGTGGTTCATGCCTGTAATCCCAGCACTCTGGGAGGCTGAGCTGGGTAGATCACATGAGCTCACGAGTTCGAGACCAGCCTTTTCAAGAGTGAGACCCTGTCTCTACTAAAAATGAAAAACTGAGGCAGGAGGATCGCTTGAACCCAAGAGTTTGAGGTTGCTGTGTTCAATGATGCCGTGGTACTCTACCATGGGTGACAAAGTGAGGCTGTCTCAAGAAAAGAATTTAAAAAAAGAAAGAAAAGCAAAAAAAAAAAAAAAAAAAGAATCAGCATAACACACTTTTCCACAAACAAGTGTTGCATCCCGAACAGTAAAACCAACAATCTCTTGTTCGTAGCAGTAAAGGGCTGTATAGGCTGTTGTTGGTGTTTTCCCTGGACACTTCAGTAGAAACCTTGAGACACACTCCTCCCTGGGCCTTTTATTTTTTATTTATTTTTGAGACAGATTCTCACTGTGTCTCCCTCAGTAGGGTGGTGTCATGGCGTCACACCTCACAGCAACCTCAAACTCTTGGGCTTAAGCGATTCTCTTGCCTCAGCTCCCAGGTAGCTGGGACTAGAGGCACCCACCACAATGTCCAGCTTTTTTGTTGTAATTGTCATTGTTTTTTAGCAGGCCTGGGCCAATTCAAACCCGCCAGTCCCGGCGTATGTGGCTGGCACCCTAACCACTGAACTATGGGCGCTTCGCCAGCCCAGGCCTTTTATTTACATCATTAAGTAGCAAGAGGGTATCTAACTTACTCAGATCTCTGTGGATAAAGATCAAGAGATATTCCCACCCCATCCACACCCAGAACTCAGCCTTGCTGTCACTGGTCTCCTTTTCTATTTGCACTTACTTCATTGGTGACATTACCCAATCACATGGCTTCAAATAGATGTATTTAACATCTCCTAAATTTATATATCCACACAGATCTCAATCTTAAATTCCAGAGTTGTGTATCAAAATGCTTTCTTAATAGCTCCACTTTGATATCTTGTACATACCTCACTCCACATGTACTTACTCAAGCCCTGATCTTTGCCCCCAGATTCTGTATCCACAGCTCAGTTGATGGTGATCTCATCCTTGCAACTTCTCAAGCCAAAAGCTAGAAGTCATCCCCTGCGGTTACCTTATCTCTCACCCCACTGCCAACCCATTTGCAAATCATCTGGTTTCATTTTCAAAGCATGTGCTGTCCTCCAGGAACAAGCCACCACTCTCTCTTCTCTGAATTACTAAAATAGTCTTCTAATTTGTCTTTTGCTTTTATGGTTACCCACTCTGGTCTATTCTCTACTCAGTTGCCGGAGTGATGACTTAAAATGTAAATGAGATTGTGCCAGCCCTCTTCTGAAAACCCTGAAATGGCCCATATTTCCTTCCGAATCAAAATCAAAATCATTCCCATGTTCTATAGGGTGCTAAACGACTTTAGCCCACCATTACCTCTCTGATCCCACAGCCTACCATCCTCTTTCCTGATCATGACACTCTAACCACACTGCCTTCCTTGTTATCCCCCAAACACATCAGGCATGGCCCCACCGTGAACCTTTGAGCTGGCTCTTCCCTTTATCTGAAACACTTTTCTCCAGACATACACACTGCTCCTTCCTCTGCTTCTTCATGTTTTTGCTGAAATATCACATTTTCTTTTTCTTTTCTTTTTTTTTTTTTTTT
>NW_003852603.1:2333797-2335415 GCF_000181295.1 Otolemur garnettii | reverse complement strand
CAGGTAAATGTAAAAGATGTAAAGTCTCCATCTTTTTAATGGCTGAATAGTATTCCATGGTATACATATACCACAGTTTGTTGATCCATTCATGGGTTGATGGGCACTTAGGTTGCTTCCATGACTTGGCAATTATGAATTGAGCTGCAATAGATTTTATGGTGCAAATGTCTTTATGGTAAAATGATTTTTTGTTCTTCTGGGTAGATAACTAGTAATGGGATTGTAGGATCAAATGGATCAAATGCTTAGATCTTTGAGGATTCTCCATACTTCTCTCCAAAAAGGCTGTAATAGTTTGCAATCCCACCCACGGTATAGACGTGTTCCCTTCTCTCCACATCCATGCCAGCATCTGGTGTTTTGTAACCTTGTAATGTGGGCTAATCTTGCTGGAGTTAGGTGATATCTTAGAGTGGTTTTCATTTGCATTTCTCTGTTGATTAAAGATGATGAGCATTTTTCCAACCATCATACTCATAATTGAAATCTGACTTCTCTTCACCCTACCCTGGCACTCCCTATCCTTCTACCCTCCTCTATTAATCTTATCACTTTTTCCTCAACAGGGTTTCAAGTACTGTGGCATGATCATAGCTCACTGCAACCTCAAACTCCTGGATTCATAAGATCCTCCAGCCTCAGCCTCCCAAGTAGCTGAGCCTACATGCCACAACACCCAGCTCATTTTTTTTAAGAGATGGGGGTCTCATTATGTTGCCCAGGCTTTTCTCAAACTCCTCACCCACCTCAGCCTTCCAAAATGCTGGGATGACAGGCATGAGCCATAAGCACTTGGCTCATATTTCTTGTTAAAACACAGTGTGAGCTACCTATTCATCACGTCTGTGTGTGTTACCTTTTTTCCCCCACTGAAATTCCTGAAGGCAGGAATTTTGTCTGTTCTGTTCAGTAATATCTATTTTTTTTTGTTTTCATTTTTGGTGGCAACCAAATTTGTTAAATCTAAATGACAACAATAGGAACAGATAGGACCAGAAGTTCACACACCATCAGTAACAATTGGTTTGTGCAGGGGATGGAGTGTGGAATTCAGTGATTGAGGCACAGCCTTCAGAAATCTGCACTTCTGCACTAGAGAAAATATGAAGGTTAAAATAAACATAAGCAGGGTGGTGCCTGTGGCTCAGTGGGTAGGGCGCCAACCCCATATTCCAAGGGTGGCAGGTTTGAACCCGGCCCCGGCCAAACTGCAACAAAAAAATAGCTGGATATTGTGGTGGATGCCTGTAGTCCCAGCTACTTGGGAGGGTGAGGCAAGAGAATCACCTAAGCCCCAGAGTTGGAGGTTGCAGTGAGCTGTGATGCCATGGCACTCTACTGAGGGTGATAAAGTGAGACTTTGTCTCTATAATAAATAAATAAATGAATAAAAATAAATATAAACAAAACACCTCAAAGGAAAAGGTCATGTAAACACAAATGATTGTTTCAACTAGAAAACAAAATTTAAAAATCAATTACTTGGCTGAGCTCAGTGGCTCACACCTATAATCTCAACACTTGGGAGGCTGAGACAGGTGGCTAGCCTGAGCTCACAGGTTCAAGACCAACCTGAGCAAGAGCAAGACCCTGTCTCTAAAAAAAAAAAAAAAAA
>NW_003852603.1:2329832-2333324 GCF_000181295.1 Otolemur garnettii | reverse complement strand
AAAAAAAAAAAAAAATCAATTACTCATGTAATGCATGCATATGTGTTTCAACAAATGAATCTTACCTTTCATTAAACTTTTGGATTGCTCTTACAAGTGTTATACCCAAAACGAGTGGAATAGAGAAACGCCAGCACACTGGGTGTAAATTAAGCAAGGGTCCTTCATTGATTGGCCAGGCTGAGAGCAGGCTCACACCTCAAAGTCTCTCAACCCCTAGAAGCAGGGGTGGAAATATTTTATAAGGGGCTTTTGGTAGGGAAGGGGGAGTCCTTAATGCAAGCTGAATTTGACAAGAGCCAACCCCTGGTAAGGGGAGTCCTTAGAAGGGAAAGCTGAGGGTTTGCAGTTATTACTAAACTCTTTCAGCTGAGCTTCCTGCCTTAAAAGGGGGAGTTTCAAAAGCCTTTAGCAAGATGGAGTTGGGGCATCATTCCCCCCTGGTCTTATGTCTGAGTCAAACCCTTGACTCTTGGTCTGAGTCTTGCTTGCCTATACTTACTTAATATGGGGGTCAGGGTTATAGACATAACCAACAATCAAAAGCTAAATCTAGTGGAGAAAGATGATGCCTGCCATTTAACATACTTAACAGAAGAGAAAGCAAAGATGTTCCAGTGGGTTGTTCAATTGTGCAAGTGGCCTCACTGGTCTTAGGTGGCTCCTGGGCAGCATAATTAACTATATTGGGCCAGCCCATACAGGAAAGAAATCAAAATTTTAACAACCTTAGCTTGAGAGGGCTTTCCCGTGGGACCACCGTCCAGTGGGCTCTGCTGTTCTCTTTGGTCTTCTTCACCCAGTGTGGTGTATCCCCCCTGCTGACAAACCATCGACTCTCGCAGCTGTGGGGGTGGTGAGGATGCTGGTGAAGGGACCCTTCCACTTTGGGGTGAGAACTTCTTTCTGGAATGACTTAATGTACACTTGATCTTCAGGCTGAAAGATACTTTCAGAGTCCTTTTCAGTCCCTCTGGGGTCCTAGTAAGTATCTCAAATCTGGGGGTGGATGTCCCTCTGGATCTGGGAGAGGGACTGGAGATACTTTAAAAGAGTATGGTTAGTTATGTCTGCTGAGGGGACACCAGGGAGCAGAAGGGAAGGACTGTACATGATTTCATAAGGACTAAAACCTGCTCTATATGGAGTACACCTTGCTGAGAGTTACTAAGGGCAGGAGCTCTGTCCACTTTCCACCAGTCTCATTAATAAGTTTGGTTAAAGTTTCTTTTAGGGGCAGCACCTGTGGCTCAAGGAGTAGGGTGCCGGCCGAGGGTGGTGGGTTCAAGCCTGGCCCTAGGCAAAAGTGCAAAAAAAAAAAAAAAAGTTTCTTTTAGGGTCTGATTCATCCTAATTGTCCTGAGCTTTGGAGCTGGTAGGCACAGTGGAGGTTTCACTGTATACCTAGGGCTTTACTAATTGCTTGGGTCAAAGTACAAATGAAAGCCAGCCCATTATCTGAACCCATTGAAAGAGGTAGCCCATATCTAGAAATAATCTCATTCAGATTTTGTGTCTGGGCGAACTTCAGTCGTGGCTGATGAAGCAGTAGGCTCTGGCATTGGGTGAGTCTGGCATTTGACATCCAGTGACCTGTAGCCCCTCAAAGGAGGGTCTCTACTGCATGAGGGGCTGTCAAAATCAAATCCTGTTCCAGAGTCAATCTATCCACCTTTGACGCCATGGCCACTCTACCCAGGGCAACAGCTTGAGACTCTGTCTCAAAAAGAAAAAGAAAAGAAAGAAAAAAGAAATGCTAGAGATCAAAAACACTAAATGAAGAATGCCTGTGATGGGTTTACAAGTAGACTGAACATGACTGAGGAAATTACCTCTGAGACTGAGAGTACATTAATAGAAATCTCCAAAACTGAAAAGCAAAGTGAATAGAGCCTGAAAAAAAAATCAGAACAGAATATCCAAGAGGTTATTGGACTGTGAGGAATTGTGAGACAATTCCAAAAGATATAAGATATTTGCAGTGGAAATACCAGAAGAATAAAAAGAGAAAAAGAAACCAAAGAAATATTTGAAAAAAAATAACTGAGAATTTCACCCAAATTAATGTTAAGCACCAAACCACATATCTGAGAACCTTGGAGAACACCAAGTGGAATAAATGCCAAAACAAAAAGAAAAAATACCAATCAAAACAAACAAAAGAAAGACACTCGGGCATATCATTTTCAAACTACAGAAAATTGCCAAAGATTATCAGAGTATATCAAAAACATGACCCAGCTATGTTGTCTACAAGAAATACACTTTAAAATAAAGACACATACTTTTAATAGTAAATTAATATAGAAAGATATATTATGCTAAAACTAATCAAAATAAAAGAGGGAGCCAGGCATTGTGTGTGCGCCCATAGTCCCAACTACTTGGGAGGCTGAACTGGGAGGACTGCTTGAGCCCAGGAGTTCAATTCTAGCCTGGGCAACATAGTGAGACCTTGTCTCTTAAAAATAAGTAAGTAAATAAGCAGACTTCAAAGCAAGAAAACTTACCAGGGATAAAGAGGGGTATTAAATAATGGCAAGAGGATAAGTTCTCCAGGGAGACACACAATGCTCAATGTGTATGCACCTAACGATACGGCATCAAACTACTTGAGGCAAACACTGACAGAACAGCAAAGAGAAGTAGATGAATTCACTCTTATAGTTGGAGCCTTCAACATCCTCTATCAGAAATGGACGGACCTAGCAGGAAGAAGATCAGTAAGGACCTGGTTGAACTCAACAACATTATCAATCAACGGGATATATAATAACCGACACATAAACTACTCCATCCAGCTAGAACAGAGTTTACATTCTCTCAAGCTCACGTGGAATGTTCACCAAGATAGGGACCACATTCTGAACCGTAAACACATCTTAACAGTTTTAAAAGAACAGAAATCATAAATGTCTATTCTCAGATCACAATAGAGATCAATAACAAAAAGGATGACTGGAAAATCTTCGAATATGCAGAGATTAAATACCACAAAGAAGAAATCTCAAGAGAAATTTTAATATATTTTTAACTAAATAAAACACCACTTACCAATACTTACGGGGTTTGATGAAAGCAGTGCTTAGAGGGAAATTTATAGCTGAATGTATATCATAAGAGGTAAAAAGAGTAAGTAAAGAAGTAAGAAGTAGGGGGCGGCACCCGTGGCTCCAAGGAGTAAGGCGCAGGTCCCATATGCCAGAGGTGGCGGGGTCAAACCCAGACCTGGCCAAAAACTGCAAAAAAAAAAAGAAGTAAGAAGTAAGATCAAAAATCAATCATCTAGGACGGCACCCATAGCTCAGTGGGTAGGGCGCTGGCCATAGACACCCAGGGGTTCGAACCCCACCCAGGGCCAGCTGAACAACAATGACAACTGAAACAAAAAAAAAGTAGCTGGGCATTGTGGCGGGTGCCTGTAGTCCCAGCTGCTTGGGAGGTTGAGGCAAGAGAATTGCTTAAGCCCAGGAGTTTGAGGTTGCTGTGAGC
>NW_003852603.1:2326034-2329257 GCF_000181295.1 Otolemur garnettii | reverse complement strand
CTTAAGCCCAAGAGTTTGAGGTTGCTGTGAGCTGTGATGCCACAGCTCTCTACCAACGGCAACATAGTGAAACTCTTGTCTCAAAAAAAGAAAGAAAGATCAGAAACAAGGCAAAGATGTCCCATCTGCTTACTTCTTTTCAACATTACACTGGAAGTTCTAGCTATAGCACTAAGATAATAAAATAAAATGTATACAGATTATGAAGAAAGACATAAAACCTTGTTAGCAGATGATATAGTTGTTTACAAAGAAAATCTGAAAGAATGGCCCCCAAACTAGTGGAACTAACAGGTTTTTATACCATGAAGACATAACTAGCATGGTCTTTCCCTTCCATGGTGCACAGTCGCAAGACGACAGTGCAAATTTCCAAAAAGAGGAAAGAAGAGGTTTGTTGCTGATGGCATCTTCAAAACTGAACCAAGTTTCTCATTCTGGAGCCGGCCAAAGGTGGCTACTCTGGAGATGAGGTCTGAGTGACGTCAACCAAGACAGAAATCATTGAGAAATCTATGACCTCAGAACAAAGAATGTTCTTGGTGAGAAGAGCCAGTAGGTTTGGAAATTGACCACTATAGTGTAGGAGAGGTTTGGCTGCTCAGAGGGTGATGTGGAGCTTTATGCTGAAAAGGTGGCCACCAGAGGTCCGTGTGCCATTGCCCAGGCAGAGTCCCTGCGTTACAAACTCTTAGGAGGTCCTGCTTTGCAGAGGGCTTGCTGTGATGTGCTGCTGTCCATCCTGGAGAGCGGAGCCAAGGGCTGGGAGGTTGTCTGGGAAGCTTCGAGGGCAGAGATCTGAATCCATGCAACTGTGGATGGGCCGATCCACAGTGGATTCCTATTACCTGCTACATTTTTACCATTGTGAAGATCATACTGTCCTGGGACCCTGGCCCTAAGAAGCCCCTGCCAGACCACGTGAGAGTCACGGAACCCAAAGATAACAGGCTGCCTGGCTCCCCCATCTCAGAAACCAGAAGCTAGAAAGCCACAGTTGTCTGCCATGTGGCAGCCAGTCCTCCAGCATAACAGGGTCTCCTTGGCAGCTGTATCTGGTGTCTGGATGTTGCTCTGTAAACACCTCTAATAATCTTATACAAAGACAAAAAAATAGACAAGACAAGCATAAATCAGGCTGACACGAGGGGAAAAGAGCACTATGTTCCCATTGAGGCTCTATTGGAAATTAAATGGCACACCAGAAAAGGGTCGTCTGAATCCTGATCCATGCTTTTTACCATTCAAATACAATTTTTTTCTTTAGAAGTGGTCTATAACAAGTAAGGTTGAATTCACTCCCAGACCCACAGTGGTATTATAGGAACTTTAAAAAATCTTTTCCCTCTTGAGAAAAAGGGCCATTTGTTCTCATTCAGCTGCATTTTCTCCCAGCAGGACAAAAGGTAACCTTGAATTTGGTGGATTCCAGATATCATCATCCCCCTTGTCATGTACAGAAAACGCTGTATTCACTGAGGGCAGGCCCTGTGTCTGTTCTGTGTCCCCAGAGCCTCGCACAGTGCCTTGCCTGTGTTTGTTGAGCAAAGATAAGGGATCTGCTGTCAAGGAACTAACAGTGTATTTCAACACTTTGTGCAACACCTCCTAGATGCGCACAAATCAGATTCAAATGATTTACTTTTTTTTTTAAACTTGGGTATTATTTATACAAGCAAAAGTACAAATCTTAAGTGTATAGCTTGATGAATTTTAACAAATGAATGCCCTGAGGAAGCACCACCCAGAGCACAGCATGGTAGATTTCTAGTTCCCCCCAAAGGCTCCTTTGTGTTCCCTTCCAGCCTGACCTATGTCATCGTAGAGTATTTCCACCTGGTTGTGAACATTATATAAATTTAATCATAGTGTGTTCTCTTTTGTGTCTGACCTCTTTCCCTTAACATTATACCTTTGAGGCTTGACGCCTGTGGCTCAAGTGGCTAAGGCGCCAGCCATGTACACCCAAGGTGGCGGGTTCGAATCCAGCCTGGGCCCGCCAAACAACAATGACGGCTGCAACCAAAAAATAGCAGGGCGTTGTGGCGGGCGCCTGTGGTCCCAGCTACTTGGGAGGTGGAGGCAGAAGACTCACTTGAGCCCAGGAGTTGGAGGTTGCTGTGAGCTGAGATGCCACAGCACTCTACCCAGGGGGACAGCTTGAGGCTCCTGTCTCAAAAAAACAAAACAAAACATTATACCTTTGAGACATCCATCTATGCTACTGGATGGATGAAAAGTAGTTTGTTCTTTTGGGGGGCTAGTGTTTCATTAATGAACACACCAAAATTTATATACCTGCTCTGCTAACAATGGACTTTTGAGAGGCTCCTAGTTTAAATACAGAGGCTCCTGTCATAAAAACAGCTGCTGGGAACATTGTCATACGTATCTTTTTAAAAAATACCTTGTGGACGGACTTCCGTGGTGTGCCAGTCCCTAGCTTGCTTGGCATGAACATGTAGTATGAGCGAGAACTCAGCCGTTGTTAAGTCGCTAGAAAATGTTGCCGTGCTCTGAACCTGCTAACTGTCCTCTCTCAGATCTATTTTCCATCTTGCTGGATATATGGCTGGCTGCCCAACCAAAGGCTATGTTTTCAGGCCTCTAATATTGGCATAGAAAATCTATATATTAAGTTTTGACTCCCCCAAAACTTACTACTAATAGCTTACTGGTGACTAGAAGCCTCACAGATAATATAAACAATTGATTAACACATATTTCATGTGCTTTATATATTATATACTGTACTCTTACAATAAAGCAAGAGAAAAGAAGATGTTATTAAGAAAATCATGAGGGGGGGACGGTGCCTGTGGCTCAGTGAACAGGGCGCTGGCCCCATATACCAAGAATGGCGGGTTCAAACCCAGCCCCAGCCTAACTGTAACAAAAAAATAGCTGGACATTGTAGCAGATGCCTGTGGTCCCAACTACTCAGGGAGCTGAGGCAAGAGAATCCCCTAAGCCCAGGAGTTGGAGGTTGCTGTGAGCTATGATGCCACAGCATTCTACCTAGGGCTACAAAGTGAGACACTGTCTCAAAAAAAAAAAAGAAAGAAAGAAAGAAAGGAAAATGTGATTATGGTCCTGCAAGGTGATACTTGCTGAAATATCTAAACTTTTTGTTGTAACTGAATCATTTTTTAAAATTTATAAAGCTGGGCTCGGCGCCTATAGTTCAACCGGCTAAGGCGCCAGCCACGTACACCTAAGGTGG
>NW_003852603.1:2321329-2325888 GCF_000181295.1 Otolemur garnettii | reverse complement strand
CCAGGAGTTGGAGGTTGCTGTGAGCTGTAATGCCACGGCACTCTACCCAGGGGGACAGCTTGAGGCTCTGTCTCAAAAAAAAAAAAAAAAATTTATAAAGCTGGAAATGATCAAATGCTGTCCTTTTTTATTGTCAACAACGGCATATCGTTTTATGTATGTTCCTAAGGCTTATGGAAATCTCACAAAATAAAGTTACTCAAAAACAAGGAAAAAAATAAAAAAGAAAGAAAGAAAATAAAATCATAAGGAAGAGAAAATACATTACCTGTGCATTAAGTGGAAGTGGTCATCATAAGCGTCTTCATCCTCACTGTCTTCCCATTGAGTAGGCTAAGGAGGAGGGGAGAAGCTGATTTGCTATCTCAGGGGTGGGTGGCAGAGGCTGAAAAAAATATGCTTCTAAGTGGACCTATGCAGTTCAACCCATGTCATTCAAGAGCCAACTATTCTTGAGTCCCAGCCCAGACAAAATAAATCAGAGGCCCTGGGATTGGGACCCAGTCATTTGTGTGTCAAGAAGCCCTCCAAGGGATTCCAGCACACACTGAAGTTTGAGATCCAGTGGCTTCAGGGAATCAGCAAACATCTTCCAGTAAAGGGCCAGAGAGTGGATATTTCAGACTTTGCAGGCCGTAGAGTCTCCCTGGCAAGTACCTAGTTCCACCATTGTAGCGTAAAACTAAATTCACGGGCATGGTCAGTTTTGGTCTCAGGTGCAACTGAAAGAATCAAGTAAATGCTTAGAGTATAAGCAAACGCCTAGCAAAACAATTTTCCTTTTTTTGAACAGAGAATGTCCCCTGCATCCCCCTCTCCCCTCTTATCAAAGTCTACTGTAGGCACACTTGGGTTCTGAGCTCACAACACTTTATCCTCTGTGGCTGAGACCTCTCTCTAGGTTTCTTACCTCATGCCCCCTACATGCTCTGCTTTCTGTGACATTCTGTAATACATGTCACTCAGGCATTAAAGTCTGATAATAGCTAATAGAGCCACCTCATGCAGAAGCATTGACATCATAACTTTAGGCGATACTTGCTTGGGAGGGGAGTACTGTTTCCCAGTATTGACATGGGCCAATGGATGGATTGGTCTTTGTGGTATAGGGGAAAGGGTCCTGCAGAGGACTCTTTGGGGGATAGGTCTTTGTAGAATAGGGGAAAGGGTCCTGTTTCCCTAACCTCACTTTCAGCAGACAAGACTCTGTTTGCATGTAAATTCTGATTTGTCTGTTTGGGGCTCAGATTTTCCCAGAAGAAAATCAGGGATCTGACTGTTAATCCTACCTGGGTTTAGATTATAAAGTGTCTATCTGGGACTGCCTGCAACTCAGAAGATCTTGCTTCCAAGTTCCTATAGGAAGCCCTAGCTGAACATCCTGGCCATCCGTTCTTCCCAAAGCCTGATCCCCAGACGGAAGGTGCCTGGCCCTCAGGGACCAGAGAGGGCCATGTGTTTTCTCTCCAATGTAAAGAGAGATCAATTCCCACCGTGTCTATCTGAATGGCATGAAGCTATCTGACTGGCATAAAGCCATTGCCAAAACTATCTTTGGCATAAAGCCAAAGCAGGCAACCATCTTTCTTTCTCATAAGGGGAAGGCCCAGTTTTCACTCCATTAGGAATTGGGTTTAAACTAACTAGGAAATTTCCTAGCTCATCTAACTGAAAACTCCCAGAATAATTCCGGCTGGAAGCACAGTTTGATTCAGGGGCGCTAGCCAGCCCACAGGGCCTGCTGTCTCACTCAGCGTCTCTGTCAGATCAGTTTTCAGACAAGCTAGCAAGACCCCGCAGCAAACCCAGCCTCCATCCTCCAGCCTCACAACCCGAAGAGCAGCTGGTTCTCCACCCGCCAAAGCATCCTTACATTTCATTGGCTGCCCTAGAGCCAATCCCGGTGACTGGGGAAAGAGCGATGCTGATTGGCTGGGTCTGCCCGACACTCTTTAGCTCGGACCTGGGATGGAACCACTGTGGGAATGTAGAGGGAAAGAGACCAAGGGACAAGAGACCAAGGAAAGCAAAACCCAGCTGTCCTGTAAGTTCCTCCAGGATCTCACCCTGAGTCAAGTGTTCAGCCGCAAGTAGTTTACTTAAGAGATGATCTCAAGGAAGTAGGGGAGCCAGATAAGAAGGAGAAGGGAGCCGGTGCAGAAAGGGTGTGTGACCAAGGCGGTCCTGTCCGCAGGAAACCCTGGGACAGTGTAGAGGCGCAGCTGACCTCACGGGGTTGGCGAGGATTCTGCCGGGTTCTGGGCAAAAATATAATCAAGCATTAATCAGTCTGCACTTTGACTTTCCTAACCAAGAAAGTCACATAGCCCTAGGTACTGACCATTTGCATCCCATTATCCCGAAAGTTAGGACTTCTGACTTTAGAATAATAAGGCTTTTGTTTAGGAATTGGTTAAGATATTTTTCAGCTCCTGGACTCCAGTAGAACAGTGCAGGCCAATTGAAGACCCCCGCCCCCGGAAAAACCGAGTCAGTATGAGAACTTATTAATAGTTTCCTTATCTCCACATTGCAGGACTCAACCCTGTACTCTTCAACCAATCACCGATCCCCACCCCCTGGCCAAACTCTTTAAAATCCCCAGCTTCAAACTCCTCCAGAGGCCGATTAGAGGTTTCCTCCTGCCTCCTCAATGCACGACTTTAGGATTAAACCTCTTTCTCTGGCTGGTGCGGTGGCTCACACCTGTAATCCTAGCACCCAGGGAGGCCAAGGTTGGGTGGATTGCTTGAGCTAAGGAGTTCGAGACCAGCCTGAGCAAGAGCAAGACCCCCGTCTCTACTAAAAATAGAAAAATTGAGACAAGGGGATCACTTGAGCTGAAGAATTGGAGGTTGCTGTGAGCTATGATGATGCTACAGCATCCTACCCAGGGGGACAGCTTGAGACTCTGTCTCAAAAAAAAAAAAAAAGAAAGAAAGAAAGAAAGAAAGAAACACAAAAAATCTCTTTCTCTGCTGCAACCCGAGGCCTGGCCTACTGACTTGTTGGCACAGGGCAACCCACCTGTTATGGCTGCAGAGAGTGCCTCAGAGTTATCCTGGCAGAGGAGAAAGGAAGCCACACTGTTTATGCATTAACTCCTTGTCTGTCATTAATACGTGACTTTCTTTTTTTTTTTTTTTTGAGACAGAGCCTCAAGCTGTCCCCCTGGGTAGAGTGCTGTAGCATCACAGCTCACAGCAACCTCCAGCTCCTGGGCTCAAGCGAGTCTCCTGCCTCAGCCTCCCAAGTAGCTGGGACCACAGGCGACCGCCACAATGCTCAGCTATTTTTTGGTTGCAGCTGTCATTGTTGTTTGGTGGCCCGGGCTGGATTCGGACCTGCCACTTTAGGTGTATGTGGCTAGTGACTTCAGCCACTTCAGCCACAGGCACCGAGCCCCAATACATGACTTTCAACTTGTCCTATTGGCTAGCCTCACTTGATCTTAGAGAGAGAGGAAAAAAAACACCTGCCTTTAGGCAGAGGATTTGGAGGTGTCTGTAGTAAGCAGCCCTCGCTATGTAAAGGTGGGTGCCAAGGGACGTATATGCATGCCACCCATGCTGGCAACAAATGTCCTGTACTGTCCTGCAGTTCATCCACTAGGAGGCTTTTCCCATAGAAGGGAATGGAGCCTTCTCTGGCCTGTGCAGGCAGACACCATTCCCTCTTCTGATAAATGAAAGAGGATATCAAGCTCATAAACATAGAAATAAAATAGTACTCAGAGCACCTCTTAACATTAAATATCCCTTATTTCACAGATACTGTCCCTGCAAAAGTAAGAAAAGTTTTGCAGGTACAGAGTCCTGGGCCACAGGCTAAAGCTCTCTGTTCAGGCTGAGTCATTGGGCAGAAACAGATAAGCCAATTCAGCAACAACTCCACCCAAACCATATGGAACAGAGTTGGGAAAGACTAGTATCTAAACAGAACTCCAAGCTGTTACTGCCAGTGGAACAGTTGGGAGCTGCACCTCCCCAAACCCCCACAGATGTTGCCTATAGCGGCAACTCTTTTATTTGTTGATGTACCAAAATATGGGCAATATCTATGAGTTCTCTATCATGAATATGACGATAAATCATCTTTACATTCACTACTTCTCCCCTCTTTTTCTCCTTTTATTTTATTCTTGAATTCTTCAATTAGTTATCTTCGTAACTTTTGACCATGACCTTCTTTTTCTTGGTTCATTAACCATAGTTTTTTAAAGTATTTTTTCCTTTTTATTTTAGAGCCCAACTACAACACAGTAAAGAAAAATAAATTTTATTTCACCCTGGGTAGAATGCTGTGGCATCACAGCTCACAGCAACCTCCAACTCCTGGGCTCAAGAGATTCTCCTGCCTCCCACCTCCCAAGTAGCTGGGACTACGGGCGCCCGCCACAACGCCTGGCTGTTTTTTGGTTGCAGCCATCATTGTTGTTTGGCAGGTCCAGGCTGGATTCGAACCTGCC
Organism: Otolemur garnettii; assembly: GCF_000181295.1. Classification (NCBI taxonomy): domain Eukaryota; kingdom Metazoa; phylum Chordata; class Mammalia; order Primates; family Galagidae; genus Otolemur; species Otolemur garnettii. The sequence goes on along the minus strand of NW_003852603.1, from coordinate 2,321,420 downwards.
AGCTCAGGTGTATGTGGCAGGCACCTTAGCCACTTGAGCCACAGGTGCCAAGTCAAGAAGTATTTTATTTTTTAAAGTTTATTATGGTTTC
>NW_003852603.1:2312762-2320835 GCF_000181295.1 Otolemur garnettii | reverse complement strand
TTTTTTTTTGAGACAGAATCTCACTTTGTCACCCTCGGTAGAGTGCTGTAGCATCATGGCTCACAGCAACTTCCAACTCCTGGGCTTAAGTTGGTTGGCTCTTGCCTCAGCCTTGCAAGTAGCTGGGGCTACAGGTACCTGCCACAACGCCCAGCTATTTTTAGAGATGAGGTCTCGCTCGGACTCAGGCTGGTCTCTAACTTCTGAGTTTAGGCAATCCACCTGCCTTGGCCTCCCAGAGTAACGGGATTGCAGGCGTGAGGCACCTTGCCAGGACAAAAATGTTATTTTTTGGAACAATGTTAAATTTACAGAAAGATCGGGGAGATGGTACAGAGAGTTTTCATAAATCCTCTGCCCAGTTTCTCCTATTATCAGTATCTTCATTAGTATGAACCAACATGGGTACGTATTATTAACTGAAGTCCACATCTTATCCAGATTTCCTGTCTTGTCTTGATCTTTCTCCTCCAGAATCCCCTCAGGATACCACATTGCATTTAGTTGTTGCTTCTCCTGAGGCCCCTCTTGGCTGATATGGCTTCTCAGACTTTCCTTCTTGTTCATGACCTTGACAATTTTGAGGAGTACTGGTTAGGTATTTGGTAGTAGTTTCTTCAACCAGGATTCATTTGCCGTTTTTCTCATTTTAAACTGAGGTTATGGGTTTGTGGGCAGAAGACCACAGACTTTGTAAAGCACCATTTTCATCACTTTGTATAAGGTGAATACTATCAATGGACTCATCACTGTTGATGTTGACCTCAATCACCTGGCTGAGAAGGTGTTGTAGGCTTCTCTACTGAAAGGTTACTCTTTCGTTTCCCATTTCCATACTGTACTCTTTGGAAGAAATTCACCGCACAGTCCACGCTCAAGGAGTGGGGAGTTATGCTCCATCTCCAGGAGGGTGATGCAGTGGGCAGTATAATGTCCTCCCCAAAGAAGTCTACATCTTCATTTTCAGAACCTGTAAAGATGTTATGTTATATGCAAAGAAGAGTTAAGTTTCCATATAGAATTAATGTTGCTTATCAACTAATTTTAAAATAGGGAGATTATCCTGTAATATCCAGGTGGACCAAATATATTTACAAGAGTCCTTAACAGTGGTTCTCAACTTTTGTAATGCTGAGACCCTTTAATACAGTTTCTCATGTTGTGTTGTGGTGGCCCCCAACCATAAAATTATTTTCGTTGCTACTTCATAACTATAATTTTGCTACTGTTATGAATCATAATGTAAATATCTGATATGCAAGATGGTCTTAGGCGACCACTGTGAAAGGGTCATTCGACCCCCAAAGGGGTCGCAGCCCACAGGTTGAGAACTGCTGCCTTCAAAGTTGAACAGGGGGCAGCGCCTGTGGCTCAAAAGGGTAGGATGCGGGCCCCATAGGCCGGAGGTGGCAGGTTCAAACCCAGCCCCAGCCAAAAATAAATAAATAAATAAATAAAAGTAGAACAGGGAGGGGAAAGAGGAAATCAGATGGAGGGATATGAGAAGAATTCATCTCGCCTTTGCTAGCTTTGAAGGTGGAAGGGGGCCCATGGGCCAAGGAAAGTGGGAAGCTTCTAGAAGCTTGCAAAGACAGGAATATGGGTTCTCCCTTAGAGCCTAGAGAAAGGAACACAGCCCTGCTGACATTTTGATTTTTATCCCAGTGAGAACAGTATCAGAAGATGTGACATCATCCCACGTGTGGAACGTATAATAGCTAAAGAAGTAGTCAGAGGGAAATGTATAGCTTAGGTGAATATATTAGAAAAGAAGAAAGACTTCTATCTCCAGAAACTCTAAAAAGAACAGCAACTCAAACCTAAGGAAAGTAGAAGGGATGACACTAAAAACAAAAGGCACCGTAGCACCTGAGCTGAAGCTGGCAGTTTAGGGTCCAGATGGCAGTAGACTCTGAAAAGCTCTACCAGGTGCCGCCAGTGCACCTTTGTCTCAGTGCATTTGTGCTCCTGTAACAAAAGGCCACATACTGGGTAATTTTATTGTATTGTATTGTATTGTATTTTTCTGAGACAGTCTTACTTTTATTTTTTGAGACAGAGTCACACTGTGTCACCCTCGGTAGAGTGCTGTGGTGTCGCAGCTCACAGCAACCTCAAACTCTTGGGCTTAAGTGATTCCCTGGACTCAGCCACTCCAAGTAGCTGGGACTACAGGTGTTCGCCACAACACCGGGCTACTTTCTTTTGTACTTGTCATTGTTGTTTAGTTGGCCTGGGTGGGGCTTGAACCTGTCAGCCTCAGCTACTGGCACTGAGCAGACAGTCTTACTTTGTCACCCTCAGTATAGTGCCATGGTGACACAGCTCACAGCAACCTCCAACTCTTGTGCTTAAGCAATTCTCTTGCCTCAGTTTCCCAAGTAGCTGGGACTACAGGCACCCGCCACAACACCCGGCTATTTTTAGAAACAAGGTCTCGCTCTGGCTCAGGCTAATCTCAAACCTGTGAGCTCAGGCAATCCACCTGCCTCCCACAGTGCTAGGATTATAGGCGTGAACCACTGTACCTGGCATGCTGGGTAATTTTAAAAGAAATTTATTTTTTGATCTGGAGGCTGGAAGTCCAAGGTCAAGGTGTTGGCATTGGTGTCTAGGGAGGGTTGCTGTAACCTGATATGGTGGATGGTAGAAAGGCACGAGGGGTGAGTTCTCTCTGAAGCCTTTTTATATGCCATTAGTCCATTCATGCTAATGGAACCCTTATGACTTAATCATTTTCCAAAAGGCCCCACCTTTTAGTATAATACTGCTACAATGGGGATTATGTTTCAACATGAATTTTCGAGGGGACACCACATTTAATCCATACCAACCCTGTTTACCTCGCTCACTATTGTAGAATTACCATTGTAATGCAAATTCAACCATCCACCCTCTAGCTCAAGGCTTTTGATGGCTTTTTATGCCACTAGAATCAAGTCTAAATTCTTTTGCATGTTTAAGGACCTTCAAACTCTTGCCTAGCCTACCTTTCCAGCCCCTTTTCCGATCCCCTTATTATCCCTGCAGGTATAACAGATGATTGGTGGTCCTTCAAAAATTTGTGCTACTAATTTCATACAATGGAGTTGTCTCATGAATGTGGCTTCCCATGCAGGGCCCTCATTTCCCAGCCCTCCTTAAATCTGTGTGTGGTCAGATGACTAATTCTTTGCAATTTAATGTGAATAGAAATCATATGTGTCACTTTTAAGCTGGATTTTAAAAAGTGGATGGACACCCTCCCCCCATTTTTGTTCTTATGCCGGATGGAAGCCAAAGAACTCTTAGTCTTAGGGATGGCAGAGCCATAAAATGGAAGTAGCCAGGCCCCCAAATCACCACATCAAAGAAAACTGCTTTGTTTACCCCTGGTTCAGCTTCCTTTTCAGTGGTTGCTGCCTCCTCACCCCCCATGCAGAGGCAAAAATAATTCAGGTTTACGTTTTACCAGTTTATTAACCCCAGCTGAAAGATAACTCATTCATTATTAGTTCTATCAATCATGGAATTGGCTCGTATTGGGTTACAATGGGGCACATGCTAATCCCTGAGCCATCCTTGTGTCTGTGGCTCTTTGGCCAGGCCTAAGTCATTGGCCTAACCCTGCAATTGGGGTGTGGAATCAGCTCCAGTCAAAAGCACATAGCTGGAATGGAGCAGCCGTGTTTCCCTAACAGCTGCGTAAGCAAAAGGAAATACATCCATTCAGTGGGCTCAGGGCTTAAAGGGACATTTATAGTCCAGAGACTGCCTCAGGACTTCTTTCATGTCCGGAGGTTAAGTCCCTACACACCTACTCTAGAAAATGATTATGTGTCTTTGACTTCTAAGGTGGGAAGGGAGAGTCATATGTCCTGTGCATCTAGGCTTCTTTCTCCTCCTGCCTTCTTTGTGGTGATCCCTGATGTCAGAGGCAGGTGGCCTGAGATGTTGCTTCTTCTACCTGCATTGCCCTTCCACACCATGCCTCTGCCTCTGACCCCTCAAGAGGGCAGAACTCGGCTGGGCGCAGTGGCTCATGCCTGTAATCCTAGATTTTGGAGAGGCCAAGGCTGGTAGATTGCCTGAGCTCACAGGTTCAAGACCAGCCTGAGCCAGAACAAGACCTCGTCTCTAAAAATACCAAGTATTATGGCAGCGCCTGTAGTCTCAGCTACTTGGGAGGCTAAGGCAAGAGAATCTCTTGAGCCTAAGACTTGGAGGTTGCTGTGAGCTTGAGGCCAAACCACTCTATGTAGGGTGACAAAGTGAGACTCTGTCTCCAACCAAAAAGAAAGAAAGAAAGAAAGGCAGAACTCTCTGTGAGGGTGACATTGATCTATGACCTGAAAGATGACAAAGGAGCTGTGGGAAAACCATTAATAACCAAGGCCCAAGGTGAGAAGGAACATAGGTTGTTGGAAGGAAGGGGAACCAGAGCCAGGGAAATGGGCTTGGAGAGAGAGGCAGGAGCCTGGTGGGGCAGGGGCTCATAGGCTTAGGTTGGCAGTATGGATTCTTTTCTACTTACGGTGAAAAGTCATTGGCTCGGCGCCTGTGGCTCAAGCGGCTAAGGCGCCAGCCACATACACCTAAGGTGGCAGGTTCGAATCCCCAGCCCGGGCCCACCAAACAACAATGATGGCTGCAACCAAAAAAATGGCCAGGCGTTGTGGCGGGCGCCTGTAGTCTCAGCTACTTGGGAGGCTGAGGCAGGAGACTCGCTTGAGCCCAGGAGTTGGAGGTTGCTGTGAGCTGTGATATCATGGCACTCTACCCAGGGGGACAGCTTGAGGCTCCATCTCAAAAAAAAAAAAAAAGTCATTGAGGGATTTCAGAATACCATGATATGGGCTAGTTTTTAAGAAAGTCTCCTTTCTTACTATGGAGAAAATGGATTGGCAGGCAGAAGGCTGGGAATAAAGAGAAGAACTGGGAGACAAGCAATGCTGGGGCCTGGGATGAGGCTGACAGCAGTGGAGGTGGGCCAGTGTAGTTAGACTGGGCAAGACGCAGAGGAAGAACCTTGAGGTTTCTTGCTCGGGCTGCTGAACGAACACTAGCTATTGAAATGGAAAATCCTGGCGTGGAAACATGGGGAAGGAGAGATTTAGGGGGAATATCAAGGCATTTTCAAATCTACTAGGATGTTTATGAGACAGTTGGATGGAGATACCAAGTAAACAATTGGATCCAGAAGAATCTGGAATGCTAGGAAAGATATGGGTTGCATATATGACTTTGAAGGTCATGAGATTTAACTCTAAGGAGTGGGCTTTTGGAGGATTTAACCCCAAGGAGATCTTCTTGGGAGAAAATGAAGACAGAGAAGATGAAAGAGCCACATTCTGAGGAAGAGTTGAGAATGAAACCAAAGTGGAGGATGTTCCATGGAAGCAGAAGCAAACGGATGTAGACCTGCATTGGAGAACACAGACTGTGGTTCTCCAACGATTACTAGAATCACCTGAAGGGCTTATAAAGCCCAAATTCCCAGGTCCGGAGTTTCTCGGTCAGTAGGTCTGGTGTGGTGCCCAAGAATTTAAATTTTTAACACATTCCCAGGTGGTGTCATGTGGCTACGCTGAGAACCTCACTTTGAGAACCGCCCTCAGAATGAACACTTTCAATATGCTAGTCTATGAATGAGAAATCAGAGAACTGGAGGGGAGTAGGGATACAGGAAAAAAAAATTTTTTTGAGACAGGGTCTCACTATGTTGCCCTCAGTAGAGTTCTGTGGCATCACAGCCCACAGCAACCTCAAACTCTTAGGCTTAAGTGATTTTCTTGCCTCAGCCTCTCATGTAGCTGGGACTACAGGTGCCTGCCATAATGCCTGGCTTTTTTTTTTTGTTTTGTTTTGTTACAGTTGTATTGTTGCCTCAGCTGGCCTGGGCCAGTTTCGAACCTACCAGCCTTGGTGTATGTGTCTGGTGCCATAACCACTGTGCTATGGGCACCAAACTAATACAGGAAAATTTTTAAAGATGAAAGATACCAGCATACTAGTTCACTGATGGAAATGATCTAGTCGAGTAGAAGACATAGCTGAAACAGAGGGGAAGGAGATAAGTGAAGCAACAAAGTCTTTGATGACTCAAAGGGGAACTGGACTTGCAGTATCATGAAGGCTTTGCCTTCCAATGGGAAGATGGGCATTTCATCCGTAGTGGCCAGTGTGGGAGGATCTAGAGGATTAGAGGTGGGAGATGGTAGAAGCTTTTATCTGAGAGCTTCTGTATAAAGAGAATGGGGAATGGAATAGAGGAGCATCTATACTTTTTATTGTCAAGGAAGAATGGAGAGTGGAGAAAATGATGGGGAGATTTGAGGCATGGGGAAAAAACTATGAACTGGTTGTCTTGGGGAGTGGGAAGCCCAGTTTCCTAGACCACAGTAATAGAACCTTCTGTGATTGTGGAAATGTTCTATAATCTGTGCTAATATGGTAGCCCCCAACCACATGGAACTGTTTATATATTTAAATGAGTTAAAATCAAACTGTTTTTATTTATTTATTTATTTATTTATTTATTTTTGAGACAGATCCTCAAGCTGTCCCTCTGGGTAGAGTGTCATGGCATCACAGCTCACAGCAACCTCCAACTCCTGGGCTCAAGCGAGTCTCCTGTCTCAGCCTTTCAAGTAGCTGGGCCCACAGGCCCCTGCCACAACGCCCGGCTATTTTTTGGTTGCAGCCGTCATTGTTATTTGGCGGGCCCGGGCTGGATTTGAACCTGCCACCTTAGGTGTATGTGGCTGGCGCCTTAGCCACTTGAGCCACAGGCGCAGAGCCAAACTGTTTATATTTAAAAGACCAAGTGAGTTCCTTGGTCTCACTAGTTACGAGGTGTCAATAGTGCATTCTTAGAGAGTCCAGTAGTAGTCACTGTGTGGCACTAAGTGCTTGAGGTTCAGGAAAATAGTCAGGCCTGATGTAGTTTTTTCCCAGCTGTGCTCACCAGCTCAAAGACAGGCCTATAAAGAGTAAGTGACACAGACTTTTCAGGGTAAGGTTTCTTTAGACAAGGATGACAAAAAGAGAGTATTGGGGAAGGAGAGATTACAATGCTGGGCAGGAAAATCCTATGTGGCAAAAACAGTGAAGTCACAAGGGGTCTGTCTCATGTAGAAACCACCCTTCCAGAACAAAGTATATATCTGACCTTTCCTATAAATTCTATCTTGGGGATTAAATGGTTGATGAGGGGAAGTTTTTCTTTATGTAAGTATTTCAGCTGATGAAGAAGGAATGATAGAATCAGAATGTCAGCAATCTATAAATCCCAGTGAAATAATGGTATAGGCAACAGTCATAAATGGCTGCTAAAATCCCAAACAGGAGGGACAAGACGTTCTGAGCCTTCCCATGGAAGGCTCAACACCACTGATGCTTCTTTACCAAAAAGTCAACTCTGAGTCTGATTGAGCTTCTAGCTCTAACGACGAGTTTTGGAAAATACAAGAGACAATAGAATAAACTTGCACCGCAGATAGAGAATCAGTAGAATCCAGACTGTGGGAAATCTCACCAGTTAAATAACCTGGTTTCCTCAACAAATAAACTGCAAGGGAAAAACAGAAATGGAGTGGGGAACCTAAAAGAGATTTATGGCACACGTCAATATTGGTACTGTGGCTATGTGTGTTAGGAATACACACTGAAGTATTAATTGATGAAATTATTTATTAGTGGCTTGGCGCCTATAGCACAATAGTTATGGCGCCAGCCATACACACCACAGCTGGCGGGTTCAAACCCAGCCCCAGCCAGCTAAACATCAATAACAACTGCAACAAAAAAATAGTGGGGCATTGTGCCAGGCGCCTATAGTCTGAGCTACTTGGGAGGCTGAGGCAAGAGAATCGCTTAAGCTCAAGAGTTTGAGGTTACTGTGAGCTGTGATGCCACTGTACTCTACTGAGGGCAACATAGTGTGACTCTGTCTCAAAAACAAAAAAGAAGAAAGAGAGAAGGAAGGAAGGAAGGAAAGAAGAAAGGAAGGAAGGAAGGAAGGGAGGGAGGAGAAGGAAAGAAAAGGAAAGAAAGAAAATTATATTTTAGGGAATGTATTTCCTTTTTTTTTTT
>NW_003852603.1:2307989-2312517 GCF_000181295.1 Otolemur garnettii | reverse complement strand
TGGCTGGCGCCTTAGCCGGTTGAACTATAGGCGCCAAGCCGGGAATGTATTTCAACATAAACCCAGTGGAGGGAGCCATTTGATGATTCCTGTAGCTGGTGGTGGGTGGGGGGCTTCATTCTACTATTCTACTTTGTGTATATTTGAAATGTTTTATAAGGTTAAATAAAAATAACACTTCGTGTGCTAGGTACTCTTTCCAGGGGGAGCCTGCCTCTTTCCTCCTTCTCATAGCCAGCCTTCTGCAGGAATTATCTGCTGTTTTTTCATGTCCTTACCTTCCATTCATGCTCTACTCACTGGAGTCTTGAGTTTTCTCATGTTCCTTCCCTAGACCTGTTTAGGCTAAGGTCCCTAGGACCTCTACAGGCAGGGAACACTTTTCTACCCTCAACACCCTTGGCACATTTTCCTTTCCAAACTCCCTCCAAACCAAGACAACTGGACTGACATCTGGACTGGCCACATCATGGTTTGATGTTCTTAGGGGAGAACCTCTCTGAGCCTCCATGTCCCCATCTCTAAATTCGTGATAATAATTGTGTCTACCAGTCCTGGGTGTCTGTTGCTATGTGTCAAGCCACCCCAAAACTTGGAGGCTGTTATGTTTCTGGAGTTAATGGTGTCAGCTGGGCAGCTGTGATTTGGCTCCTGAAGTTACAATCCAATGGTGCCACAGGCTAGAGTCATTGTCACTCACATGCCTGCCCTAGACTAGGGTGCCAGGAGCAGCTAGAGCTGGTCAGTCATTGCTCCCTCCCTATAAGGCCTCTCCCTATAGCTTGCTTGAGCTTTCTGTCAGGGTACTTGGACTTCTTACATGACCGCTGGCTTCCCCCAGAGGGAACCCTTAGAGAGACAAGAACTTGAAATTTCTGATCTCTCACAGCCCAGAACCTGGCACAGCATAACTTTCAGCATATTCTATTGGTCAAAGCTGTAGAACCTGCCAAGATTCAAAAAGAGAGCACAGTGAAGTACCAAGGAGAAAGTCTCAAAGTCATTGAGCTGTGAAATAAACCTTGCCGTCTATTATGAAATCTCTCTCTTCTTCCTCCAACATCCTCTAGATCAGATTTTATCAAAATCTTTATGTGTTAGATACTCGTTTGGCTTCAAGAAACAGCACTGGCTTAAACAATGGAGGGCGTTTTTCCTCTTGTTACGAGGAATAATAAAAAGGCACAGTTGCAGGCAATGTTTCCGCTGTTCAATGATGCCCCCAAAGGCCCAGCCTCTCCCTTTCTGCTCTGCTCACATTGGCATCTGGGCTTTTGTCTGCATGCTGGCACCACATAGTCACAAAGTGGCTGCCACACTCCCAGGCATCACATCCAAGTAGAGTTCTTCTTATAACTCATTGGAGGAAACTATGTCACATGGTATGACTAGCTGAAAGGCGGGGGGAGAGAGAATTGAATTGGCCATACTACTATGCCAAATAAATATAGAGCTCTGTTGTAAAAAAAAAAGTGGGAATGATACTTAACAGGCAAAATCTGTTTGCCACATTATGTTAGCCACATTTATGTATGCAGCTCATTACTCAGTACTCAGTACATAATGATATACAACAATGTTTGAGCAGTGGTTGCCATTGCTGATTGGAATGTTAGGCCTCAAAAATAACCTCTTCTAAAGAAACTTCCTCACCTTTCACACTACAATAGAATTAACAACCACCTCCACTGCACAGCAATACCGGACGGATACTGGCTTTTTTGTTCTTATTCTTGTTGAGACAGAGTCTTACTCTGTTGCCCAGATTAGAGTGCCATGGCAACCTAGCTCACTGCAACCTCAAACTCCTGGGCTCAAGGGGTTGTCCTGCCTCAGTCTCCTGAGTAGCTAGGACTACAGGCGCCTGCCACAACACCCAGCTATTTTTTTTCTATTTTTAGTACAGACAGGGTCTCGCTATCTCACTCTTGTTCAGCCGGTTGTTGAACTCCTGGCCTCAAGCAATCTTCTCATCTCGGCCTCCCAGAGTGCTAGGATTACAAGGCCTGAGACACCATACCTGGCTGGATATAGGCTTTTACCAAAGCAGTTGGAAGATATTAGAGCTCTTTGTAAATTTTATTTTTTTTAGAGACCTCACTCTGAGGTCTAGGCTAAAGTGCAGTGGCCTGATCATAGCTCACTGTAACCACAAATTCCTGCCTCCCAAAGTGCTGAGATTACTGGTGTGAGCCACTGCACCTGACCTTGGACTCTTTTGAATGTACCTTTCTGTCTCCTTCTAGATTACAACCCTTTGAGGCCAGGAAGAAAGATTTATTTACTTTTGGGTCCCTATCACCTAACGCAGGTTGGAGGAATGAATGTGATTTGAGTTACAGGCTAGGGGAAAGTTTTGTTTAGTAGGTGATCTACATAGGAAAAGTGAAGGAAGCTTATAAAGAGAGAAAGCAAAACAGAAGAAACATTCAGAGACCATCACAAAATTCCCCCCCAAAATAGACATCTCAAGGTCATTGGTTAGCAAGTCAAATACTTACACTTGCTGAGTTAAGTAAAGGGCCCAGCTAGAGAGAAAAACAACCTGCAGAAGGTGATTAAAATAATCAAAACAGGGTGGCACCTGTGGCTCAAGAAGTGGGGTGCTGGCCCCATACACAGTAAGTGGTGGAGTCAAGCCTGGCCCCAGCCAAAAACTGCAAAAAAAAAATCAAAACAAGAAGCAGAAAACTTCCCAAATAAGGAAGGAAGAGGCGGAGGAAGGAATGATGCATTCATTCATTTCCTGCTGTAACAAATGGCCATGAAAGTGGTGGCTTAAAACAACAGAAATGTGTTTTCTCACAGTTCTGAAGTCTGGAAGTTCAAAATCAGTGTCCCTGGGCTAAAATCAAGGTGTTGGCAATGCCATGCTCCCTTGGACACTTTAGGGGAGAGACCAGTCCTCCCTCCTGTGAGTTCTGATGTCTGCTGGCGTTCCTTGGCTTGTGGCCACATCACTCCATTCTCTTCTCATGGCCACATGGCATCCTCTTCTTCTGCCTGTGTAATCTCCCTCTGTCTGTTTGTTATTTTTAAGTGAACATAATAATTGTACTTATTTACAGGATACAGTGTAGTGTGATATTTCAATACACGTATACAATGTGTAACGGTCAAGTCAGGGTAAATAACATATCCCTCACCTCAAACAGGTATCATTTCTTTGCATTAGGAGCATTCTAAATTTGCTCTCCCAGGTATTTGAAAATATATGGTACATTGTTGCATATTATAGTCACCCTCTACTACTATAGAACACTAGAACTTACTCCTATCTAGCTGCACTTTCATTTTCCTTAACCAACCTCTGCTTATCTCCCTGACAACCACTATTTTCTTCTTCTATGAGATCAACTTTTTGAAATTTTACGTATGAGTGAGAGCAGGCAGTATGTATCTTTCTGTGCCTGGCTTATTTCACTTAATATAATGTCTTCGTAGGCTCATCCGCATTGTCGCAAATGGCAGATTTCATTTTATATGGCTAAACTGTATTTCATTCTGTGTGTGTGTGTGCACCTGTTTCTCTCTTATAAGGACATTTATAATGACATTTATCCCCAAGCCAGACACTCCAGGGTAATCTCTTCATTTCAAAATCCTTAATTATATCTGCAAAGACCCTTGCTCCAAATAAGGTAAGATTCACTTTACAGGAATCAGGACGTGGGTATCTTTGGGGACATTTCTCAGTCCACTATAATGGAGAGAGCAAGAAGGAAGAGGATCATCGTCTATCACTTAAACAGCCATCTTTCTATAGAACCGTGCTACCCCAAATCATTTTTCTGACACTACCTACAGGGTCTTAGCTCCATGGGTATACCACCCATTTCCTCCTATGGTGGCCATGGGAATGTGCCACCCCCATCTCTGACTGCAGGGAATGTGACAGATCTGAGGCCTCAGCCACTGCACTCTGAAGTCCATCGTCATGTAGGGATGAGGCCTGGCTCCCTCTGGATAGCTCCAGCCAGGGGCTGAGAAGAATAGGCTGCCCAGCAGGCCCATCATGGGACTCTTCTGACAGATGACAGGCCTTGCCAAACCTGCCTTCCTGCTCTTTGCTGGACTGGGGTCCACCCTTCATCGCAGTGTGACAACTCTGAAAACCACCCCGCCCCCTCCCCACTTCTCTCATAGACATTCCTCCTGACGTATTTCTTGCGCATTTCATCCCTTCCTGGCATCTCCTTCTTAGACAGCCTAATGCATATTACCTTCTTAATACTCATTTTAAACTCAACTCATCACTAAATAAACGTTCTTAAGGAGGAAATTTTAGGCCAGGCATTTGGGAGGCCGAAGCAGGAAGATTCCTTGAGTTTAGGAATTCAACACCAGCCTGAGCAAGTTCAAGACCCCGTTTTTACTAAAAATAGAAAAAGTAGCTGGGCATTGTGTTGGGCACCTGTTCTCCCAGTTACTTGGGAGGCTGAAGCAGGAGGATTGCTTGAACCCAGGAGTTTGAGGTTGCTGTGAGCTAGGGTGATGCTTAGTACTCTAGCCTGAGCAACAGAGTGAG
>NW_003852603.1:2302615-2307408 GCF_000181295.1 Otolemur garnettii | reverse complement strand
CCTGTAGTCCCAGCTACTTGGGAGGCTGAGGCAAGAGAATCTCTTAAGCCCAAGAGTTTGAGGTTGCTGTGAGCTGTGATGCCATAGCACTCTACTGGGGGTGACAGAGTGAGACTCTGTCTCAAAAAAAGAAATTTTTAGCCAAACACTGATTGCTCTTTAAAGGCCTGAGGAAGGTGTTAAAGACCTATTCGCACCAAACTAAGACCTCCTTTTTTAATCAGAAGGATCAAAAGACTTGCAGAGAGAACTTTCTCCTTCTGGCTTCCATGTTAACACTCACTGAAGACCAGAAATACCCTTCAGACGGGTAGGCAGACAGCCATGGATGTGTTAATTGTTGAGAAAAGCTTGTGGCAGAAAAATTATTGCAATATTAATTTATGTTTTGTTCTAGAAGTAATATTTCTTCCATCAATACCAATCAGATAGCTGGTCTTTCTTGCTTTCTTATCTTTAGGGATCTATTTTGAGAGAACAAGGTCTTTTGAAGGCAGTTCTCTTGCATCTTTCAGGAAAGCTAAATTCATGAGTGGAGAAGAAGCCTGGGAAATGAACATGGGATCATGGTGGGAGAGAAGGCAGGTTGCCCCAGAGAGAAAGATAGAGGCTCAGGATCTAGAAAGCAGTGAAGACACCCATGTCCTTCACTGGGGACAGGGTCTAAAGTGCAGGGGGCAGAAGGTGGCCAAGTCAGATCAAAGAAAATACAATCTTGTGACATTATCCATACGCAGGAGTTTGTGGATCTGGATTCTCACACACCTATAAGCATCTGAAATAATTATTAAGATGATAATCAAGTCATTCCCAAGCTGTATGTTTTCATGTATATTTTCGTCATATCCCAAATGGTGGAGATTCGTTGTTTCATATGTATATACTTAATTTACAGAACTGTACCTTCTGCCTCATGGAGTAAACTAAAAAAAGTTATTGTGGCATTGTGGCCTCTGGAGAACCAGTGTGTAGCTCATTGGAAAAGGTCACACTGTCTTTTCCATGAGTCACTGGGACAGCAGACAAATAAGCAAGTATCATTTTAATAGGTATTTAGTTTACTTACCTGGTAGGGGAGATACCGTGATCACAAAGGTAGTTTTCCCAGGGTGAGGGTTACTCATTGCACTCTGGACACGCTGACCCCTGCGATTTCCCCAAATGTGGGAAACTCAACTACATAATTTGTGGTGGGGGACTGTGTTCATGCTCTCCTCTCAGAAAATTCAAAAAAGGAGGCTGGGCACAGTGGCTCATGCCTGTAATCCTAGCACTTGGGAGGCCAAGGTGGGTGGATTGCCTGAGCTCACAGGTTAAAGACCAGCCTGAGCGAGAGCAAGACCTTGTGTCTAAAAAATAGCCAGGCATTGTGACGGGCACCTGTAGTCCCAGCTACTTGGGAGGCTGAGGCAAGAGAATTGCTTAAGCCCAAGAGTTTGAGGTTGCTTTGAGCTATGATGCCAAGGCACTGTACAGAGGGCAACAAAGTGAAACTCTGACTCAAAAAAAGGAAGAAAGAAAGAATGAAGGAAGGAAGGAGAGAGAGAGAGAGAAAGAAAAAATTAAAAAACAATAATAGGTATTTGGTTCAGACCAAGTAAGAAAGCACAATTCCAACTGGATAAAGAGAGAGAGATAGAAGAGAGAGTGAAGAGGTTTTCCAACCACTCCAGAGGTAAAGTTTGTTTCAGGTGGAGCTGGGTCCAGCACTGACTTGAGGACCCAGTTCTGCATTCTCCATCTCTTGGCTTTGCTTTCGTCTGTGGACGTCATCTGCAGGTAGCTGCCTGTGGCAAAGGTGGTGGCTCCCTGCCCCAGGTTTGAATCACATCCTCTCCACAGAGCAAAGGGAATCTTCACAACAGCTAATCTGTGGAGCGGGTCCTGCTTGGGTCTCATGTCTGCCCTCAAACAGTTAGCATGGCCAAGTTGGCAGAAGGCTGTAATTAGCAGAGTTGAATGCCCAGATCCTACAGGAGGGTGGGTTTGGCCTGTCTAGAACTGCATGGGCTGAGAGTGGGGAAGGAGCACTTTCTGAGAAAATAAGAGTTCAGCTACTGCAAGATGAGGAAAGAAATGCCAGAGGGCATGTGGAAACCCCCATGTCCTGGTAGACTCGTCCTCTCCCATCCTTCCTGGGAGGGGCGGGGGTAGAGTGGTGCTTGTCAGCCTGGAGGAGACACTGAGCTCTTATTCTTGGAAAATTCCAAGTGTGTTTACAGAATAGGTAACCTCAGGCGACGGGGTCCCCCACCTGGCACATCCCAGGCTGTTTGGGGCCCCTGAGAGACACTTTGCCAGTTCTTAGCAGGCTGGGGCAGCCCGAAGGAGGGGCTCAGAGCAGAGGCTCTGGACCTTTCTAAGCTTTTGTTTTCTCACTTGTGAAATGAGAATAAAAAGGTATTTCTCTCCCACAGAGGTTTGCTCAGTGAACAATGCGTCCAGAGCACATGACCCGTGGCTAGGTCACCGAAAGCCCTCAATTAATGTTGGACATTGTTATTTGAAAGGCAGGATAATGCTTCCTACGAAACAGTTAGAATTACGATCCCAGTCCATTCTCCCAGGAAGCCTGTGAGATACGTAGAGAACTCATTATTGTTCCATTGGAGGGATGAAGACACCGCACCTCAGACCGTTTAAATGGTATTTCCACATCCCCTGGCAGAACCACTTGTCAGTGACAGAGGCAGGTTTCAAAGCCAAAGCACTGGCCTCTCAATGCCACCTCCCTGCCCCCATCACATGCTGATCAGGACTATCTGGGGGTGCCCAAGGGTAGCCTTCTGGAACAGTATAGCTTTTTCATGCCAATCACTTCTAGTCTAGACTACACTGTACAATAGAAACAGTGTGAACCACAGATGTATATGAAATGTCCTAGTAGCCACACACTTACACAAAAATCCAGGGACAGTGGTGCACATGGGTAGTCCCCGCTAGATACCCAGGAGACTGAGGATTCCTTGAGCCTAGGAGACCGAGGCTACCGTGTGCCCCACCACACCTGTCACTATCCATTGCACTCCAGCCCAGACAACATAAAGAGAGCCTATCTTCAAAAATTTTTTTCTTAAGTAAAAAATAAATACATTTTAATAGTAATAATATATTTTATTTAACCTGATATATTCAAGATACTATTACTTCAACATGTAAGTCAATATACAAAACTATTAAGATATTTTATGTTCTTTTTAATATTAAATCTGGTATGTACTGTACATTTACAGCACTTCTCAATTCAGACTGCCCACCTGTCAAGTGCTCGTAGCCCATAGCCACATGTGACCACCCAGGTCACCATCTGGGACAGTGCAGGACTTGAGGCAGATTATTTAAGACACCAGAAAAGCAGGAGCACAAAAGAGAGGGGGAGGAAGAGAGAAAGAGAGAGATTCTGTTGCAGTGAGTTTATCCAGAACCTTGCAAATTAGTACAGAAAAAAAGAGATTTAAGATCATATTTTGTGGTTTAGTATTATTCTTATTTTGAATTACAGTGTGGTAGGGATAATAAGAATTTGTCCTTGATCCAGAAACAGTTGATGGTCTTAATACTGTCCTGGGACAATGACAATTGCAGAACTGATGACCCAAGATGTGGCAGCAGAACCTAGCTAGCTGAATCAGAAAAGGAATTTATTGAAGGATGCTAGGTAGCACATGGAATCTCAGGAGACCAGGGACTTGGTCTTCAGAGGGAGCAGCCTGAATTGACACTTAAAGTACAGGGCTGCTCCCATGGAGGCTCTGTCACCGCTGTCCCTGGCCAGCGTGCCTCAGTAACTATCACCGTTGCTGAGCTCAGAGCTACTTTGGGCATCTCTCCACCACCCTGTCCCAGCGGATGCTGAGGGCCCCTCCTGGTTCATATCATATATCTCTAAATGAACTCTATACTTATATCCCAGTCATAAAACCTGAGTTACATACTTGCACCTTAAAGCATGGAGTCTGGGAAAGCAATTTTCAGTTGCCTAAGCAAAGGCGTGCAAAAGGTTTCTATAAGTATGACGCATGCTCACTATACAAGCCAGCTTGGGTTTCTCTTTTAAAAGTTATTGTGACAATCAACAAAATGAGAAAGCAACATATGGAATGGGGGAAAATGTTTGCAAATCATATATCCAGTAAGGGTATATTCAAAATATATGTAGAAGGAATTCATATAACTCAGTAGGAAAAAAACCAAATAACCTGATTAAAAAATGGGCAAAGAACATGAATAAACACCTTTTCAAAGAAGATACACAAATTGACACAACTACAAGAGGGACTCTACCTAAAAACTCAAATATTGTGACTTGGTTGTTTGCACCCTCAATTTAATCTGAAATAAAAAAAAAAAAAAGAAGATATACAAATTGGCTGGTCGGTGCATGAAAGGTGAAATGCAAATTAAAATCATAATGAGACATCACCTCATAAATGTTAGGATGGCTATTATCAAAAATGCAAAAGATAATAAGTATTGGCAAGGATGTGGAGAAAAGTCAGCCCTAGATATTGTTTGTGAGAATGTAAATCAGTACAGCCATTATGGAAAATAGTACAGAAATTTCTCAAAAAAAAATAAAAATAGAACTACCATATGATCCAGCAATCCTACTTCTGGGTGTAAATCCAAAGGAAATAAAATCACTATCTTGACAATCACACTCCATGTTCATTGCAGCATTATTCACAATAGCCAAGTATGGGAAACAACCTAAGTGTCCATCTACAGAGGAATGGATAAAGAAAATGTAATGGCTCGGCACCTGTGGCTCAAGTGGCTAAGGCGCCAGCCAC
>NW_003852603.1:2295930-2300349 GCF_000181295.1 Otolemur garnettii | reverse complement strand
GCAGCCATCATTGTTGTTTGGCGGGCCCGGGCTGGGGATTCAAACCCGCCACCTTAGGTGTATGTGGCTGGCGCCTTAGCTGCTTGAGCCACAGGTGCCAAGCCACCTAATAGTTTTTTATTCCTAAATAAGATATTGTTTTATCTGCTTTAAACAATATTTGAATTTTATATGATTTTTCTGTAATTTGCTTTTTAATTCAACTATGTGATTGTGTAGCTTTATTGATGTGTGTGATTAAAGGCCCATTAATTTTCTTTGTATGAATTTATTACAATTTATTCACCCAATTAGTTATTGGTAGTATTTGAGTTTGCCTTTTATTTTTAGGTTAGATTTTTAATTTTTTGAGTACAATGAATGCTACTTCAATGAATATTCTTGTCTGTGACTTCTGGTGCATAAGTGTAATATTTTTTCTATATTAGCATTGTCAAATGGAATTTCCATCTCATTTAATATGTGTATGCTCAGTCTTACTAGATAAAGCGAAACTCCAAAATGTTTGAATTAATCCACGTGCCATTAGCAATGTGTGAATGGTCACATTGATTGATATCCTCACCAACACGTGTTTTTTTCAGACTTTTAAATTTTGGCAGTCTTATAAAAAACAGTATTTCTTTCTCATTTTAATTTGTATTTGCCTGTTTATGAATGAGATTGAGCAACTTTTCGGTGCCCACCACAATGCCTGACTATTGTTTTTGTCATTGTAGTTTGGCCAGGATGGGTCAATCCCGCCACTCTTGGTATATGGGGCCCATGCCCTACCCACTGAGCCTAGATGCCACCCCAGAGATTGAGCAACTTCTTATATATTGATAGACATTCACAGTCTCTTTCTGGAAAGAAATGCCTTTTCATACCTTTTGCCATTTTTCTATTGTGTTTTTCAGTGCAGTGGCATCAGACAACTAACAGCAGCCTCAAACTCTCGGGCTCAAGTGATCCTCTTGCCTCAGCCTCCTGAGTAGATGGGACTACAGACCTCTAATGTTTCTATTTTCAGAAGAGACAGGGTCTCTCTCTTGCTCAGGCTTGTCTCAAACTCCTGAGGTCAAGCAGTCTACCTGCCTTGGCCTCCCAGAGTGCTGGGATTACAGGTGTGAGCCACCACGCCCTGCCGTGGCGTTTGTCTTTTCCTTTCCAATTCATACAGTTCTTCTTATGCTCTGCATTCTAATCATTGTAACATAAATGTGTTACAAAAAGTTTTCTCAGTTCTTTGTTTAGCCTACCACTCTAAATACTGTGTGTTTTGATAAACATTCTTAATTTTTCTTCAATCACATTTACCGAATCTTCCATTAATTTTTTTTTCTTATTTTTCGTCTTTGGGTTCATTTTTTATCCAGTTTTCAGGGATGCTCTATCACCTTTCATAATACTTAGAAAACCAACCTTACAATAAAGTCAACAAAGACAAAAGCTTGTTCTTTGTATTTGTCAACAGTATTGATAAACCTCTATCAATTCTGACCAAGGAAAAAAAGGAAGAAAACACCTAAAAATTCCTTTCTCCCAAAGAAAAGCCCAGGAAATACAGCAGACGCTCATCCAACTAAGTGGGATGAAACTAAACTGTTGGTTTCCATCCCTAAACCCATAAACACGGCGTTGCTTTTGAAGTTCTTAGCCTTCTAAGCCAAAATTCTGTAAGCCTTTCAAATAACGGAAATAGACAAAATTGTCCAGGCGTTCATTGATTTGAAATCAGATAAACAAAGAAGAAGAAAAAAAAAAACCCCACCTTTATTAGTGGGGTTCACTGTCTCTTTTACAAAATAAAGAATCTTGAATGAAATTTTGAAGATGTTTAGAGACGGGGGAATAATCCTGTTATTTTATAGGTTTACTTTATTTTTACTCTTTCATTCACCCCGAGTTCCTTCTTTCTAGCAAATCTCGTTTGTTGGCAGATAAAAATAACACGTGCGGAGTCTCCCAGAAGCTGCGCCATCAGCCTTACAGTCAGGAAGTCACCTCATTTTCTTGCGGTGCTACAGAAATGCCTTCCTTCCCCTTCTCAGTCTCCCCGGGATCAAAGTCTTTCTCATTCTTAGTCGGTTTTCCTCAGAGAAAATCTGGAGGTCAGAGTTCGGCCCAAAGAGAACACTGACTCCTCAAAGACTAAGCCGGAGGCCTGGCGCTCCTGTCCCCCGCGCAGCCCCCGGAGAGCTGCGCCCCTCTCCGTGCACCCAGAGAGTTCTCCAGCCAAGCCGAGAAATCCGTTACCAAGGGCCATTCCAGGGCGGAAGAGGACAGGGAAAACCGCTGCGTCGATTCCCGGGTCCTGTGGGCCGGGCGCGCAGCGGGTCGGGTTACAGACAGGTGAGGCTGGCTGCGCCGCGAGCTGCAGGCGCCAGGGCACCCCGGCCAGTCACGCCCCCGCAGCCCGCCGGCTGCTGGCACTGGCCCGATTCCGTCCTGGAGGAGGGCGACCGCGGCGACCCAGGAGGCTGTGCCGGTTGTCTTGGGGACATCAGAACAGGGCCTTGAAAAGGGCAGCGCGATCCTCAATGTGGGCACAGTTGCTTTAGAAAGTTGGCATCTTTCTTTTACCAACTCGCCTTACTTCTTCTTTCCCTCTCCCCTCCAGGCATAAAGGTAGATAGGAAAAGGCAAAAATAAAAATAAACACAAAGCTTTCCAGCCACATCCTCAGTATCTGCAGCAAGGTGTAGCCAATCTTCACCTTACTGGCTTCCTGGAAAGGTATTCCCAGACTCAGAATTTGGGGATTGGGTCGTTATGGGAGGCGACAGTAGGAGCGGGCGAGGAATGGAGCCAAATTTCAAAGCTGCCGTTTGCATAACATACACTTGGGTTTGGTTTTTATTGCATGTTTATTTGGGGTGATGGGGCTTTTGAGGTGCAATGTCTTGGGGTGGACGCTGCTTTGACGCAGCAAGTCTGTTTTTTGTTTTTTGTTTAGATTGTATGATGCAAATCGGTAAAATAACATGTAAAAATCCTGAATTTAAAAATTTATCCTTATGTTTATTTGGGCAGCTGTTGTAGTTGAGGGGGAGCTCAAGCCCCAATCCCCCTTTGCCAGATCTCCCCAACGCCTCCCCGGTCCGACAGCAGAGATTTCAACAAGCCCGGGAACGATCCACAAAAGGAACTGAGCCATTTTCTGGCTTGCTTGTCGGAGACAAATCCACGGGGGAGGGGGGGGGCGATAAGGTAGTGGGATGCCCCGACTCGCGGAGGAGGGGGTGCCCTGGGCCGGCGACCAAGGGCATACCTCGAAGATTTCTCCCCGAGGTGCATGTGGTGGGGGAATGGGGCAGGGGCTTGAGTAAAAAATGTTCTACCTCTTTATAAAAAGAGGAGGGGGAAGAACAGTCTAAATTCTTTTGCAAACATTCATGCCTAAGGAAGGGCTGGAACAGGCAGCCCCGGCCGCCGGAACCGGTCGGACAGGTAGCGAGCTTGTTGACACCGTTATGTTGCAGGGCGCATGCTCACTCCCAAGTTTCCTGGTGCCTTTTCTATTCCACCTTATGAAACTTTTTCCCCGGCGTGGTCTCACCCGCGATTTAAGGCATAGGTGTCGCCGAGTCGGGAGGCTGGGAGTCGCCAGGCGAGCGGGGGAGAGGCCTGGCCGCACAGCGACTAGGGGTGGAGGGAGAGGGCAGGCGAGGCGGGAAGGTGGGCTCCGGCCGCGGGGAGCCGGGGACCGAGCCGCCGCCGTCGCCTCTAGCGGGAGCAGCTGGGAGGAGGGGGCCGCGAACGGAGAGGGGACCCCGCCATGCCCAAAGTCTTCCTGGTGAAGAGGAGGAGCCTGGGGGTCTCGGTCCGCAGCTGGGATGAGCTCCCGGATGAAGAAAGGGCAGACACCTACATCCCAGGTGAGCGCCGCGCGGGGGCCGGGCCTGGGCGCGGGGCTCTCGGGGTGGGGGAAGGGGCGGTGGGTCTTCTGTGCTGTTGCGCGGGGGCTGGACTCCCCACCTTCTCTCTTTCTTCCGGGGGTCACTCAGACGTCTTTCAGGCCGGGGAGGGCGGGGAGTGAGAGGCAGGGAAGCCCGGGACGCCCGGCGCCCCCTTCCTCTTAGTGAGAGCCTCTAATTGCCCGGCGGCGGGACCGTTGGTTGCTGCGCGGGCTGAGGTGCTGGCCCAGGAAGGGGGTTGAAAGCCTGCTGGGCCTACCTCCGATCCCACGACCTCACGAGGGTGCACAGAGGTTCACCAGCCCCTCCGGGCTAGCCGGGGAGAGGTCAGACACGCCTCCCCCGCCCGGAGAGGAGAAACTTGGCGCGCAGGGGCTTCCGCCGCGCGTGGCCCCTGTTCCTCGTGGGCGCGAGGGCTGGCACTAAGAAACGCTCCCCCAAACTAGCTCGAGTGGCTAAGCAGGGGCCTACCTGCCCACCCTCGCGACGTTGCCCACTTGGCTAGGTGCCCAGGTCCGGG
>NW_003852603.1:2289950-2295761 GCF_000181295.1 Otolemur garnettii | reverse complement strand
GCGGCGGCAGCAGCAGCAGCAGCAGCGCGGGGGAACCTGGAGGCGCCGAGAGCAGCTTGTCCCCGCACGCCCCGGAGCGCGAAATTCCCGATCCCGGCGACGCTGAGAGCCCCAATGGACACCTGGCGGCGACGCAGCGCCCGGTTGCCAGGTCTAAAATCAAGGTACGGTGTCGACTCTGCCCCCACCGCCACCTGCACCACGCCCTGGCGTCAGGCTCCCGGGGCCCGCGCCCCTCCCTGCCGCGCCCGTCCGCCCGCCCGCGCACCCAGCACTCGCCGCGCGACTTCTGCACCTGCCCCTGGGCCGCGGCCAGGGCGCCTCGGCACGTCCTCCCTGGGGCTGGGTTGTCGCCCGCGCCGCTGCGCCCGGCTCCTGGGTGGGTTCAGACCGCCTGATGCCTGGAGCCTCGTGTGGCCGCGGCCTTCGGGAGCCGGGACCAGCAGGAAAGGCTCGGACGCCGCTATCTTCCTTCAGCCACCCATTCTGCGCGCAAGCCTTGAAGGATAACCAGTCTGTCGGTGTTCTTGGGATCCTAAAAGAGAGAAATTCCACCCTTTGGGATGCAGTTCCTTGCGCCTTGTGGTTCTGAGAGTTTCACACTCTTCATTGTGTTCAGGGCGTTGGCGGCAACTTGACACACAGTAGGCCTCTCACCACAGCCATTCCCAATGCCTGTTAGCTTGTGCTTGGCACATTCGATTTGTCATTTCTCTCAGATCTTCTTGAGTTGATGGATAAAAGGGTTCAGCTGAAGTTTTCTTTTCTTTTTTTCCCCTCCCCCCCCCCTCCTTCCTTTCTTTTTTTCTTATTTATTTTTGTTGTTGTTGTTGTTGTTGAGACAGAATCTCACTCTGCTGCCCAGGCTAGAGTGCCATGGCATAAGCCTAGCTCACAGCAACCTTGAACTCCTGGGATCTAGTAATCTTCCTGCCTCAGCCTCCTGAGTCGAAGTGCACATTTCTTTAGTGCCCTTACCCCAGTGGATTGAAGTGTATGTTTACCATTGTGGTTATGTTTCTGGGCTCCCCTGAGTATTATGAAATTGTAGGCAGCATTGTGTTCTGACGCCCACCTGCGTTTTCCTGGGCTAAATTTCATGATGGCCTTACTCAAGGTATCCGCTATCCTTCAAGATTAAAGGATTCCTATTCCACTGACTGGGGTGGAGCTGGGGTAGAGGCTGGGGTGTGAATCACATGACCCAGTTCCTGGCCAGGTGGGCCGTAAGTTCGACCCTGTGCTGTGAGCCCTCAAGGCCCTTGATATGGGTGATAATTCCAGGGTGCTCCAGTGTGTAGGTGCTGCGCAGGCGGCAGGTAGAGTGGAGTAGGGAGGGAGAGCCCTGGGTTTGCAGTGGATTGAGAAAGCAGCTGGTACTTCCCTGGGAGAGCCCATCCCTCCCCTATGCACATTCCTGGTTCCCAGGGTTTGGCTCAGGGGGGCCTGGACACATTTGGTTATGAATTGAAGTTTGGGTGTAGAATTGGAAGGAAAAGATCTCTTTGTACCACTGCAAAGATATGTTGGTTTGCTATTTAGCGTGAAGTGTGAGGCTGAGGTTCAAAGTCAGCTGGCCTGAGGCTTTTCTGGGCCTGGTGGGGTTAAGTGGGAGGGAACTGTTTGCCTGAGGCTGGTAGCTCTTCCCTTCGGGAAATTCTACTGTGTCCCACTTGCATATTTATCACCAGGCTGGAAGGACAATTGCAACGTTGTTTTGGGAGGCTCTGTAGCCAATTTGCCCCTCTGTCCCCCAGTTGCCTGGATTCCTCTGGAGAGAAAAGTAGCAGAAGAGGAAGATCCAGTCTCTTAACCAGTATTTGAGGTGATGTCTCTTTTCTGCCTCAAGCAAACAAGGCAGTTGGAACCCTGGATTAAAGGAATAAGTAGAGCAATTTTATTTCTAAGATCAGTTGTCCGAGTACTGGGGGCAGGGGAGTAGCACAGTTTGTCCCTGGGCTGTTAATGAGGAACCGTCTTTCTATAGTTTGCAGGATGTTCAAGTTCCTTATCTCCCCCTCTACCCAAAGGAGACATCTTGGTATTGGTATGCTTCAAGCCTCCAGAATTATTGGCCTCGGTACTGGCAGTTTTCAAATGACTGACCAAATTGCCCGTGACCTAACACGTTGTGTAATTCTAAACAAGGCATGTTGAACCCCCAGTTTCTCAGAGAATTTGTTTTTTAATGGGAGAGGAGGAAAGCAACATAAGAGTGAGGCCCATACATAATGCATTTTTTTTTTTTTTGGAGACAGAATCTCCATTTGTTGCCCTTGGTAGAGTGCTGTGGCATCACAGCTCACAGCAACCTCCAGCTCTTAGGCTTAGGCAATTCTCTTGCCTCAGCTTTTTGAGCAGCTGGGATTACAGGCGCCCGCCACAATGCCTGGCTATTTTTTGTTGTTGTTGCAGTTTGGCTGAAGCCGGGTTTGAACCTGCCACCCTCGTAAATGGAGCTTCCACCCTACTCACTGAGCCATAGGTGCCGCCCATAATGCATTGTTTTAATGACTTAGTTCTAATAACTTGAAGACACTGGGAATGGCCTCCCAGGAAGGGCAGGTTGGAGGCAGCACTTATCCCATCTAACAGTAGGAAGTGCCTGCTCCCACCCTGGTGTTTCTTCCAGGATTATCTGGCAGTGGCAGTTAAGTATCTAAGCTCTCTCTGGCTTTGTCCCTTCTTAGTTGTGTGACCATCAATGAGGAAGTTGTTCATTCCTCTGGGCCTCAGTTTCCTTACCTGTAAAATGGGGGCAATAATGTTACCTCCCTCCTAGAGCTGTGAGGATGAATGGATTAAGGGTAGACTGTGACATGTGCCCACTAACTGTAGATACTATTTGGGTTGGTGGGGAGATAGAGTAAGGCTAACTCTGTGGCAGCTCAGCCAGAAGGTCAAGCAAAAGTATGATCAATTCTGAATGGGGAAGGTTTCCTGATGTGGGTTTGAAGGCTGTGGAGAAGGGAGGTGTGGGCTGAGCCCCACAGCTGGAGCATGTAAAGGACTCAGGTCTGGTGACTGAAGGGTAGGAAGCGGGGCCTTCTGGAGCCAGGGAGAGTCAGTGCAGAGGAGAAATTCTGGAAAGTTTGTGGGAAAAAAACTCTTCAATGAGACCCTCTTATCTGCTGTGGTCATGGCTGTGCCATCTCCTCTGAGCCTCAGTTCCCTGAGCTCTAAAATGTAGGACTCATTGAGTCAGCCTCTCAGAAGCATTTATGCGTAGATTAAATGAGGTGGGGGGTGCAAATTGTTCACTTCTGTGCCTTTAATTTTTTTTTATTATTTTTTAATTTTTAATTTTTTGAGATAGTCTCACTATGTTGCCCTCAGTAGAGTGCTGTGGCTTAATAGCTCACAGCAACCTCAAACTCTTGGACTTAAGAGATCCTCTTGTCTCAGCCTCCCATAGCTGGGACCACAGGCGCTCACCACAACGCCTGGCTATTTTTGTTGTTGTTGTTGCAGTTGTTATTGTTGATTTTAGCTGGCCCAGGCTGGGTTTGAAACCGCCAGCTTCAGTGTATGTGGCTGGTGCCCTACCCACTAACCTAGGGGCGCCACTCACAGCACTTCTGTGCCTTTAAAAATGCCTAATGAGAAGTTAGTTGACAATGACAGACAAAAAGTTTTAACATCTTTTCTTTTGCCTGCAGCAGGGATATGAGATTCCACTGTATACATGAGTGGATCTGGAAAGAAATCCCAGGTGCAGGTCGGAAGCCAGCCTTTCCCAGCTTAGCTGCCTTTTGACCGTGTGCCTGGGGGCAGATTGTGAAAGTGTTTCTTTACTGGTGGGGATTCTGTCATTTTCCAAAGAGACTGGGGTGGGGAGGTGATAATACGTTTGGGATAGGGTGCTTGTCAGGTCCCTTTGCTTTCCTCCTGCATCTATTTGTAGGTCTCCAGCTATGAGATCACTAATGTCCTTCAGAGGTTTATCCGGAACAAATAGTAGCTCTGTAGTCGACTCAGTTGACTGATAAGATTCACTCCTGGCTCGGCACCTGTGGCTGAAGTGGCTAAGGCGCCAGCCACATACACCTAAGGTGGTGGGTTCGAATCCAGCCTGGCCCCGCCAAAACAATGACGGCTGCAACCAAAAGATAGCCAGGCGCTGTGGCAGGCGCCTATAGTCCCAGCTACTTGGGAGGCAGAGGCAGGAGACTCGCTTGAGCCCAGGAGTTGGAGGTTGCTGTGAGCTGTGATGCTACAGCACTCTACTCAGGGGGATAGCTTGAGCCTCCATCTCAAAAAAAAAAAAAAAAAGATTCACTCCTGACTCTGTGGCTGGTAGGACCCAGGTGTCAGTATAGACCAGCAGGTGAATTTATCCTCTCACCCTATCCTTTCTCTCCTATGGTTCCTCAAAAGGAACTAAATTTAGATTCCTTCAAAAGTATTCTTCACTTTTTATGGGGCTTTCTAGTTCTTGGTACTAAAGATATGTGAACACGAAGTGGTCTTCCCCCATCCATTTTTACTTTGGAGAGTTTCAAAGGTAGAGTCGTGTATATCTGGGGAATTTGTTGTGTAGAGTTCCCAGCAGTCTGGATTTTGCTGAATGCATCACTGGGGTGTCTGACATTCTTCAGCCCGCTAGGTTTCTCCCACTGGGTAGGTGGATCTCCAGCTAAACTGCTTTGCAAATTAAGTAAGATTAAAGATGACACAAGTTCCTCAGTTGCACTGCCACATTTCAAATGCTTAATAGCCATGCGTGACTAGTGGCTACTGTGTTACTCAGTACAGAATAGAATTTTTATGTCACCCCAGGAAGTGCTATTGGACAACAGGGCTCTACGTGCTCAATCAGATCTATTTTCGTTAGGATAAAAATATGTCACAATGGAGGTTTCAAGAGATCAAGAGGCATTTAACATTTGTTATCTCTCCCCCCACCCCATCCCCTCACC
The DNA here is from genome assembly GCF_000181295.1 of Otolemur garnettii. Taxonomy (NCBI): domain Eukaryota; kingdom Metazoa; phylum Chordata; class Mammalia; order Primates; family Galagidae; genus Otolemur; species Otolemur garnettii. The sequence continues at coordinate 2,290,842 of NW_003852603.1, read as the reverse complement.
CCCGACCCAAGTGGAGTCTCACTCTGTAGGCTGGGGATAGAGTGCCATGGCATCATTATAACTCACAGCAATCCCAAATTCCTGGGCTCAAGTGTTCCTCCTGCCTCAGACTCCCAAGTAGCTGGAACTACAGATGCCTGCAGATACTATGTGCAACTGCAGATACCATGTGCAACTATTTTCTCAATTTTTTGTCCCCGGTTGGGGTAGGATGTAGGTCTTTTTCTTGCTTAGGTCTCAAACTCCTGACCTGAAGTAATCCACCCTTGGGCTCCCAGAGTGCTAGGATTATAGGTGTGAGCCACTGTCTGCTGTCCTGGTTATCTCTCATTTTGTGATGTTACAGCTGCTGATGATCAGGGCCTAAATATTTTGGGTTATTGGTATTCTAAAACAATGATAAGCCAGGCATGGAGGCTCATGCCTGTAATCCATACACTTTGGGAGGTGGAGGTGGGAGGATCACTTGAGGGCAGGAATTTGAGACCAGCCTGGGCAAGGTAGCAAGTCCTTGGTTTTTTTTTTTTTTTTTTTTTTTTTGAAGCTGAGTCTCATTATGTTGCCCTTGGTAGAGTGCTGTGGTGTCTTACAGCAACCTCAAACTCTTGGGCTTAAGCGATTCTCTTGTCTCAGCTTCCCAAGCAGCTGGGGCCACAGATGCCCCCACGCCTAACACCAGGCTATTTTTTTGTTGCAGTTGTTGTTTAGCAGGCCAGGGCTGGGTTTGAACCTGCCTGCCTGCCTCGTTGTATGTGGCTGACACCCTAACCACTGCATTACAGGCGCCAAGCCAAAAGAAATTTTTTTTTTAGAGGCAGAGTCCCACTTTGTTGCCCTTGGTAGAGTGCTGTGGTGTCACAGCTCACAGCAACCTCCAGCTCCTGGGCTTAGG
>NW_003852603.1:2287642-2289335 GCF_000181295.1 Otolemur garnettii | reverse complement strand
CCCAGGGGGACAGCTTGAGGGTCTGTCTCAAAAAAACCCATCCATTTCATATTTAAAAGGGGAACATAAACTTCGTGCCCCCCCCCCATAACTTGCCCACCACTTTCCTGCCTGTATATTTGGCCAACCAAACCTCTCTTTTCAACTCTAGATCCATCAGAGCCAGGGAATGCTTCCTTCTGGGCCCGGCACCCAGCACAGTAATGTGAATAAGTCAACAGAACAAGCATACAGGCAGGGGAGGCAGTCAACAGGGACACGATTTGGAGGAAAACATAGGAAACAAGAAGAAAAGGGAGATCTGGAAAAATGCTTAGACTGAATGCTTGATAAAGATTAAATGAATTATGGGTGGTGCCCATGGCTCAAAGGAGTAGGGCTCCAGGCCCATATGCCAGGGGTGGCAGGTTCAAACCCAGCCCTGGCCAAAAACTGCAAAAAAAAAAGATTAAATGAATTAAATGGGAGAAAAGAAAATAGGAGAGCAATGTGGGTTAACTGCACCAAGTTTAAACTTGAATATAGGCAAAGTGAATTTTTTTTTTTTTGAGACGGAGTCTTACTATGTTACCCTCAATAGAGTACTGTGGCATCATAGCTCACAGCAACCACCAACTCCTGGGCTCAAGTGATCCTCATGCCTCAGCCTCCTGAGTAGGTGGGACTACAGGTGCCCGCCCCAATGCCTGGCTAGTTTTTTAAGAGATGGGTGTCTCTTAAATTACTCTTGCTCAGGCCGGTCTTGAATTCCTGACCTCCAACAGTCCATGCGTCTTGGCCTCCCAGAATGCTAGGATTATAGGTGTGAGCCACTACACCCAGTCCTCAAAGTGAATTTTTATTGTCGGAAAGAACTCTGTGGGTTTAGCTGCAGACAACAGAATCCATTGTAGCTACTTTAAGGTACTAAATGGGCTAAAGAAAGGCCAAGTTGAGCTCCCAGGCATGACTCTCAGAGCCACACAGCAGAATAAGTGGGGCCCTGCATTATGATGCTTCTGATAATGTAGAGTGTAAAACAGTTGCCTCCTGCCTACCTCTGTGCAAACAGTTAACTTGGGATTCAGACCTCCTCATAGTCCTCACTCCTTAGCTACAGGGTTCCTGGGAGATGCAGTTTCAACCTCTCTGGCTTCTGCAGGACAGGAAGGCCCACCCCAGGAGGTGGGATAGATACTGAGCGTTCATCCCATCCATAGGATTCACCACAGGATCTCCTTATGAGAAGGGTAAATCCCAGAGAGTTTTTGTTGAGTCCCTCACAGTTGTTTGTGGCTAAGCTCAACCCAAGGATCCTTAATCTTTCAGCATTGTGGGCCAACGGTACCCTCCAAGATGGTAGCCACAGATGGCTTTGACACTTTAGTTGTTAATGTCAACAGTCTGACGTTCTGGAATCTGAAACTACTCCTCACATGTGAGATGAACAGTGGGGTTCATACCCCCACCACTTCATGTCTAGACCTGTGGGCGTATCCTCAGGGAAGTATAGACACAAGTTTTGCAGACAGTAGACTGAGATGTTAAAAATCTTAGAGTGGGCTTGGCGCCTGTGGCTCAAGCCGCTAAGGCGCCAGCCACATATACCTAAGGTGGAGGGTTCGAATCCCCAGCCCGGGCCCACCAAACAACAATGATGGCTGCAACCAAAAAATGGCCAGGCGTTGTGGCGGGCGCCTGTAGTCCCAGCTAC
>NW_003852603.1:2286118-2287230 GCF_000181295.1 Otolemur garnettii | reverse complement strand
AAAAAAAAAAAAAAAATAGCGTGCGTGGACTACTACAAGGCCTATGGCCATGGGTAGGTTATATGTGTCTCTTTGAGCCTCAGTTTCTCCTGAGGTTATAAGGATATATTTCTTTTATCATCTCTGCATTTGAGAAGGTTCTCTATTCTGCTTTGTTGGGGAGCTGTGACGTCTAAGGAAATGGTAGAGGGGACTAGGAGGGGAATCTGAATCCCAAAGGCATTGGGGGAATATGCTTAACACATTTTGAGCATTCAAGCATAGTGGAAATCTTGTCCAATGACCCAGAAGGTAGCCTTGGACTTGGAGCACGCTTCCACAGGAAATAGGACCATTGCTTCAATGGTCTGGTGGAAGCATCAACAGAAAATAAAGCACGGCTCTTTTCTGTTGTTTTTTCTTTAGACATTTGACGGGTAAGTGATCTTAGCAGCTTTGAAGTTAGTCAGAGGGCCGGCTGAAGTCCCTGCTCCCCTGGATGCTCCTCAAGTTTTCAGCAGCCCTGATACAAAAATAAGTTTGTATTTGCTGCAGAGCCTTGGTTTTTAGAAGGAGACTTTGAGGAGAATTTTGCATATTTTTAAAAATGAAAGCTGAGATCCTGCAGGAAGCAGGACAGTGAGCAGAGAGGCACCACATCTTGGGGTTGGAGAGTTACTGGCTCCTTATCTTTCTTGCGCCCAAATAATTTCCAAACTGATGTCATTTCCCCTCTAGGGGAGTTTCCCCACTTTGTTAATAAGCCTTTTGTAAAGTGTTAATTTTGGATTAAGGGTGAGATTATTAAGCTTTTGCAGAAGGTAGCATGGTGTAAAACCACATGGTAGGGCTGGAGCAGTACTTCATCATGAAATGTTAATTTACGTATGCAAGCACATGAATAATGACACTAAATGGAATGAGGTCTGTGCATATTTTTATATCAGCTCAGATCAGATTTCATTGCCAAGGGAGATAGGGAAGAGTGTTGGTTTTCAGAACTTTTGGGGCTACAGAGTTGAGAATGAAGAACAGGGACCTTGTGGCATAATCTGAATCTTAGTGAGAAAAAAATTAAGTAACTGGGTTTTTGATGGATTATCTTCAATTTAAAATGACAGAATTTTGGACCC
>NW_003852603.1:2284412-2285700 GCF_000181295.1 Otolemur garnettii | reverse complement strand
TAGAGTGCCACGGCATCACACAGTTCACAGCAACCTCCAACTCCTGGGTGTATGCAATTATCTTGCCTCAGCTTCCCGAGTAGCTGGGACTACAGACACCCACTACAACGCCTGGCTATTTTTTTGTTGCAGTTCGGCCAGAGCTGGGTTTAACTCCCAACCCTCAGTATATGGGGCTGGAGCCCTACCCACTGAGCCACAGGCACTGCCCACCAGGTCCTTTTTAAATAGCTCACAGCAACCTCAAACGCTTGGGTTTAAGTGATTCTCTTGCCTCAGCCTCCTGAGTAGCTGGGACTACAGGTGCCTGCCACAACACCCAGCTATTTTTTGGTTGCAGTTGTCATTGTTGTTTAGCAGGACTCTAACCCACCAGCTTTGGTGTATGTGGCTGGCGCCCTACTCACTGAGCTACAGGCACCAAGCCTATTCCACCCACTTTGTAACTAACGTGACTAAGATGTAGCTAAGTTCGTTCTATTGGTAGAGTGAAGAAACAAGGAAAACTTGGTTAACTCTTTTTTTGAACTTTTAGGAGGTAAAGTGTTAGGTATAAACCTGTATAAACCCAATAAGGGTGGCTCAGTGAGAAGACACGTGATCCAGGGATGGAGAGCCAGTCTGTGGCCCATAGGACATCAGCCCAGAAATCAGATGTCTTCTGTTTCACGAAACCTCTCCCGGGAGAGAATACTTAGATATATGGCAGACTGATGTTCTGGAGAGATTCATATGTTTATTACGTTCCAGTTAATCTATTCCTGCTTCACAAATAACTCCATATTTAATAGCTGAGATTGTTTATTTTTTTAATTTGCGATTAATATGTACAAACAATTAGGTTACAATGTTAGCGCTTGTTGGTAAAGTCCCTCTTGTAGTCGTGTTCTGCATCCAGGAGGTGTGCCATACACCCTTACACTGTGCCCACTAGGTGGGAGCACACCAAGCCCCCACCTTCTCCCTTCTCCCTCCAATTTGAATTGAGTTTTTCTCTTATGTAGGCATACATTAAATCATCTACTGGCAGCTTGGCACCTGTGGCTCAAGTGGCTAAGGCGCCAGCCACGTACACCCAAGGTGGCGGATTCAAATCCAGCCTGGGCCTGCCAAACAACAATGACGACTGCAACCAAAAAATAGCCACGCGTTGTGGTGGGCACCTGTGGTCCCAGCTACTTGGAGGCTGAGGCAAGAGACTCGCTTGAGCCCAGGAGTTGGAGGTTGCTGTGAGCTGTGATGCCATGGCACTCTACCCAGGGGAACAGCTTGAGGCTCCTGTCTCAAA
>NW_003852603.1:2277603-2283250 GCF_000181295.1 Otolemur garnettii | reverse complement strand
CAGCTCAGGTGTATGTGGCTGGTACCTTAGCTGCTTAAGCAACAGGTGCCAGGCCCAGGCTGTTTTTCTGTTGCAATTGTCATTGTTGATTTTAGCTGGCCCAGGGCAGGTTCGAACCTGCCATCCTCGGTGTATATGGCCGGCACCCTGCCCATTAAGCTATAGCTGCCACCAAGTTTATAATGGTTCCTTCCACTTCTGAGGAAAGACTAGGCTCTGCTGGGTGGTTCTTGCCTGGTTTTTCTCATGTGGTTGCAGTTAGATGGGGGCTGGGACAGGGGTGTTCTAGGGCTTGACTGGACTAGAATCCACTAGAGCTCACTCCATGCTGGAAGCTGACACTTGAACTACCACTTGCCTGTTACCTTTGTCCAGATGTTTTGTTGGTACAATTCTACCAGCATTTTAAAATCAGTCCCTATTGATGGACATATAGGTAGTTTCTAGTCTTTTGCTATTACAGACCAAATTTCAAGGCACACGACATGTGAAGTATGCTTTTTGTTAAACATTTAGGAATTTACCTTACAAATATTCCTTCCTTTCTGAAAAGCAGAATAATTTGGTATAAGCTGCTTCATCAGCCATTTAATTATCTTCTTTCAACAAGGCTCTCTTAAGGTTTCAAATATATGTAATTTATTAATGTCTGTTGGCTAGGTTGGTCATAAGTATGGCAACCAGGGCTTCAGGAATCAGAGGATTCCTGCAGGGTGAATTCCCCAAATGAGCCACCTCAGTCTCTAACCCTGTTCCTCATTCCCATTTTCTCCCCTGCCTTATTTATTTATTATATTTATTTATTTATTTTGAGACAGAGTCTCAAGCTGTCACCTGGGTAGAGTGCCATGGTGTCATAGCTCACGATAACTTCCAACTCTTGGGCTCAAGCAATGTTCTTGCCTCAGTTTTTCTATTTCAGTTGAGATGGGGGGGTCTCACTTTTTGCTCAGGCTGGTCTCGAACCTGTGAGCTCAGGCAATCCACCCACCTTGGCCTCCCAGAGTGGTAGGATTACAGCCTTAAGCCACTGCTCTGGCCTTCTCCCCTGTTTTAAAAAGCTTTTGTATCTTAGTCAGATGATCCTTCTGGCTCTGCACTCCCTGAACCCTTCAAGATTGTATTCTTTCCAGACAAAACAATGCCAGTGATTTGAGATTTTCGCTATGGACTGTAATAGAAGGTATCTATATTACATAAAGAGCCTTTTAAAAATAGGAATTTACCTAAAACAGTTAAAGGAAATAAGAGGTCGAGGGCTGCGAGTGGTGTCTCATACTTGTAATCCTAGCACTTGGGAGGCGGAGGCAGGTGGATTGCCTGAGCTCACGGGTTTGCGACCAGCCTGAGCCAGAGTGAGACCTCATCTCTAAAAATAGCTGGGTGTTGTGGTAGGCACCTATAGTCCCAGCTACTCCGGAGTCTGAGGCAAGAGAATCACTTGAGCCCAAGAGTTTGAGGTTGCTGTGAGCTATGATGCCGATGCCCTCTACCGAGGGCGACAAAGTAAGACTCTGTCTCAAAAAAAAAAAAGAAAGAAAGGAAACGGGAGTTAGGTCTTAGCTATGACTGGAGAGTCCTTGGGCATTGAGAAGACTTCCCAAAGAAAGTTCTAGCTTTTTGGCTGGAATTAATTTTTAGTTAATTGGAGCTGTTAAGTTCAGTTGTCTACATCTACGTCATTGCCCTCCCTACCTCTCAAATGTCTTTTACCTGGGTCGATTTGGCCGTAAGATCAGAGTTCTTAGCCAACCATAGTTAGTCTTTCCATACATTTTCCAGGGAGACAATGGCCAGTATGGAAATTGCTGGGCACGGAGATAGAAAGCCTTGTGCGCAGTGGGGTGTCCACATGCTGAGGGCCAAGCCCTCCCCCTTGTGGGAGTGAGGCAGTTAGGGATCCAGGATGAGCACCCACTGGGTCACTGAACTCAACCCCTGTCTTCCTTTGTCTTCCATGGCCCCCTCTTGCCCTCTGACCATATTATGGCTCCCTTTGGGGCCCCAGGGTGGACCCCTAAGGAGGGGCCCCTGCCCTCAGCTGCCACTACTTTCTTCATCAGTTCTCTCACAGGATTGGGTCAGCCACCCAGTGCCCATTGCCCACTGTCCTCTCCTGGAATCTTAGCTGTCCTCCTTTCTTCCTTGTCGTCTTTGCCTGACTGAGGAGTTCACTTCGTCTGGAAGTGTCCTCCATGTCGGGGTGGGTGCCCTACCAGGTCCCCTTACATCTGGGCCTCTCAGATGTCACTGGCCGCAGTGACTGTGCTGCCTCCAGCGTTGAGCCACAGGGCTGCCTCAGGCAGAGCAGGCCCTTACCAGTGTTCGCTGAGGCGCATTAAGCTCTAGGCAAATGAGCATGAGCTGGTAGAGAAGGCCATCTGGAAACTCCATTCCTGGGTCTTGTGCCTTCCTGGAGTCTCTTTGCATCCTGTCACCTGCTCCCAGGTGCCTGTCAACACTTGCCAACTGGGCACTGGCCCTCAGGGAGGCTTGAGGCATGAGAGGCAGGGATGTGAGTGCTGGCTGTATTCAAGGTGTTGAGTTGAAGTGTGCTCATAACTACCCTGAAAGGAGATGGGATGGAGTACCAACTCTTGAGGGCTGGCGCTTTGACCCCACTTATCAAGTGTGAGGCATGGACTTGCCCAAGTGGCATCTCTTGAAGTGGTTAGAAATGTAACACCACAGACCCCACCAGACCTCCTCTATCAGAACCTGCATTTTAACAAGATTCCCTAGGGGAGGTGTGGGCTTGATGGTGTCTGCAATGCATTGGTCTAAGTGGGACAGAGTGCCCTTTTGGCATGGGCCCAGTATCTGCAGAAGGCTGTGGCAGTGAGGGAACAATTGAGCTGCGCCTTAGGTGAGGGCAGTGCCCAGGGTGGAAGAAAGGAGGAGGGTATTGGCAGCACGGTGAGTGTGGAGCCAGGAAAGGGCCAATCTTCTTGCTAGTGATGTTTAGATGAAAATAAATTTTTTTAGGCCTTTTTATGAACAGAATTTTGGCAGAGCAATTGGATCTATCTTAGGGGATCTGAATTGGTAACCTTCGAATATTTAGATCTGGTATTTTTCTTTTCTTTTTTTTTTTTTCTTTTTTTGAGATGGAGCCTCAAGCTGTTCCCCTGGGTAGAGTGTCGTGGCATCTCAGCTCACAGCAACCTCCAACTCGTGGGCTCAAGCGAGTCTCCTGCCTCTGCCTCCCAAGTCGCTGGGACCACAGGCGCCTGCCACAATGCCCGGCTATTTTTGGATTGCAGCCGTCATTATTGTTTGGCGGACCCGGGCTGGATTCAAACCTGCCACCTTGGGTGTACGTGGCTGGCGCCTTAGCCACTTAAGCCACAGGCGCCGAGCCTAGTTGTGGCTTTGTTGATGGTGAAGCTATAGGACCTCACTCTCCAAAATGATAATTTTATGTGTTTGTGGTTTTATGGGTCAAGAACTGGGGCCTGGCTCAGTGATGCAGCCCCACTCTGGGGTCAATCACTCAATTGGCAGCAGCCCTGGGTTGGGCGGGAAGGTCCAGTGAGGCTTTGTTTGTATCTGGCCCCTTGGTGCTCCTCCACATGTCCTCTGACTCTCCACACAGCTAGCTGGGCTTCCTCACAGCATGGCAGCTGTGGGTTTCTTAACATGGCACCAGGTTTCCAAGAGAGTGGAAGTGGAGGCTGCAAGGTCTCTCAGGACTTGGAACTGATTCGTCATTACTGCACCCTATTGGTCCAAGAGGTCATTAGCTCTGCCTGGATTCACGGAGAGGGGACGTCATCTCCATCCCTAGGATGGAACAGCATTCAGGTTCAGGGAGGAAAGAATAGATTGTGGCTGTCTTTGGGGACTCTCTGTAACGAGCCGCATGATGTCGTGAGGACCCAGATTCCTTCTTTTTTTCTTTGGCCAGGGTTGGGTTTGAACCTGCCACCTCTGGCATATGGGGCCAGCACCCTACTCCTTTGAGCCACAGGCGCTGCCGCCCAGACTCCTTCTTCCTTTCTGCTCTTCCACACTCAGCACAGGCCTCTACGCACTGGTCCTCGCTCTAGCCAGTAGGAAGGAGCACAGAAGGAAGAGGGTACCATTCTTTCTCCTTTAAGGAGCTTTCTGTTTCTTGGGCCAGGTGGTCGTGTAACCATGTCTGTTGCACAGATATTGTAAGACAAGGTGCCTAGCCAAAAAACGAAAGTTGGGAGGAGCTGCAGCTGCTGTCTCTCCTCCCCCAAGCCAATACCCACTTGGATCTTGTAGGGGGCAGGAGCTACAGACAACCCTAAAGACACAGGGAGGCAGGTCTCCCTTGTGAGCCCAGTGGGACGTGCCCACTTGCACGGGTTCCCTCATGCCTCTCTTTGTCCCAGTTCACCACAGGCACGTGCGGCGACTCAGAGGCCCACAGCTGCGACCTGTGCGGCAAGGGCTTCCGCCTGCAGCGGATGCTTAACCGTCACCTCAAGTGCCACAGCCAGGTGAAGAGGCACCTGTGCACCTTCTGCGGCAAGGGCTTCAACGACACCTTCGACCTGAAGAGACACGTCCGCACGCACACAGGTGAGCAGGGTCGCGCTCTGCACTCCGGTTCCTTATCTGGCCAAGGGCTCCTGTTCCTCTCACACTGAAGAATCAAGTGGGGAGTGTGGGGAATGTTGTATTTCTGTTTGGGGCTTTTGCTGGGTTCCCCCGAATCTGGGTTCACTGCCTGACTTTGCCACATGCTGGCTGTGTCACCTTGGGCAGGAAAGACAGCTTTCATAGCTTGTTTTCTGCCCTTGTAAGATGGACATGATGATATGAGTGTTTATTTATTTATTTATTTTGAGACAGAGTCTCATTTTGTCACCCTCATTAGAGTGCTATGGCTGTCACAGCTCACAGCAACCTCAAACTCTTGGCCTTAGGCGATTCTCTTGCCTTAGCCTCCCGAGTAGCTGGGACTACAGGCACCTGCCCCAATTTCCGGCTATTTTTTTGTTGTAGTTGTCATTGTTTGGCCCTGTGGGCCAGGTTCAAACCCGCCAGCCCTGACGTATGTGGCCAGTGCCCTAGCCGCTGAGCTACAGGCACTGAGCCAGATAATGAGTTCTAGTGAGGCTCAAAAATAAGTTCACTGGGGGCAGTGCCTGTGGCTCAAAGGAGTAGGGCACTGGCCCCATATACTGGAGGTGGTGGGTTCAAACCCAGCCCCGGCCAAAAACTGCAAAAAAAAAAAGTCACTGGCTGGAAGGGTTCCGAGAATGACTGTGCATGACACAAATACTGGCACTGTCATTGGCTCAGCCTCCTCTTACCTGCTGTAATGTGGTTCTTGTGGTCCCACAAGTAATTTATGCTGCTCTCTGGGGAGCCAGCCTATCTCACGGTGGCATCATATTCCTCCTGAGGGATGAGAAGGAAATGCTCAGGTTCCTCCAAGCTGCCCCAAGCCTCCTGCGTGAACCTTGTAGGCAGCATCCCACCCCCCTGCAACCTTCCTGTGTCTCCTGACATGAAGTGTGGGTCCGGAGGCTCGCTGTTCCATTTCACAGCATCCTGGGGGTGTCCTGTGGCCTCCGTCCCAAGCCTGCTGATTGGTCTCCTGACATATGAAGTGTGGGTCCGGAGGCTCACTGCTCCATTTCACAGCATCCTGGGGGTACCCTGTGGCCTC
>NW_003852603.1:2271306-2277583 GCF_000181295.1 Otolemur garnettii | reverse complement strand
TCTCCTGACATATGAAGTGTGGGTCCGGAGGCTCACTGCTCCATTTCACAGCATCCTGGGGGTACCCTGTGGCCTCCCTCCCAAGCCTGCTGATTAGCCACAGCTTCATCACTTTGATCTTAGAAACATCTGGCCTCCAAGCCTCCCTGCATGAGCCCCGTAGTCTGTACTTGTGCCAGAGTAATCCCTTGAGGAGAATTTGAAGGATGCCACATCCCTGCTAGGAAACCCCCAACTCTGGACAGAATAACATCCAGACTCTGTGTCTCATCTTGAGGGCATCATATAAAGCCACCGCAGTCTAGGTCCCCTTTTCCAAGCCTGGCCCAATCCACTTCATCCTGTCACAGCCCACCTGAGATCACCCAGTCCCTCCCGACCCACTCCACCCCATCCAGGCTGCTACTGCCCTTGACAGCCTCCTGATTGGCACCTCAAGCCCTTGCAGAGGTAGGGTTTCCCCTGGCACTTTAGTGGGGGTAGGGAAGTGCTGACACCTCTCTCCAGATGGAGCTCGCAGCTATTCTACGCGGCCGTTCTCAGGTCCTCTGTGTCCATTTTCTTTCATAGTTCATTCATGCCTGTTTGTTCTTGGAGTACTGGCCATGGGCTGCCTCCTAAGCCCGGGAAGCGTGCCCTCCACCTTAGAGAGTAAGTTGGCACCCTAAAAGATTTCTTTTACCTTTTATTAGGGGGGAGTGAAAGATTCTCTCTCTGTCCTCCTGGGTAGAGTGCCATGGCATCATCATAGCTTACAGCAACCTCAAACTTCTGGACTCAAGCAATCCTCCTGCCTTAGCCTCCCAAGCAGCTGGGACTATAGGCGCTCACCACCATGCCCAGCTAGTTTCTCTATTTTTAGTAGAGACAGGGTGTCTCTCTTGCTCAGGCTGGTCTCAAACTCCTGAGCTTAAGCAGTCCACCCACCTCAGACTCCTACTTCTTTCCTTTTTTAAAACTCTTCAACATGAACTTTTCATTTCAGCGTAACATACATCCAGCAAAGTGCACAGATCCCAAGTGCTTGGATCAGTGGATTTAGAAAGTTCACACCCTGCAATTAGCAGCCAGACCAAGAAATAGACTATTTCCAGTCCCTAGAAGTCATTGTCCTTCTGGTCACCCACTTCTTCCCTCCAAGAGAAACCACTATCATGACTTCTCACAGCATGGCTTATGTTACATGTTTCTGAACGTGAGGTAAAAGGAATCCTGCAGTGCTATGGTTCCCAACCTGTTCGTGGTTTGTTAGGAACCTGGCCACACAGCAGGAGGTGAGCCAGGGGTAAGCAAGGGAAGACTCATCAAGATGTACAGCCCAGGCTCTTCCCATCACACACATCACGGCCTGAACTCCCCTCCTGTCAGATCAGCAGCAGTTTAGATTCTCACAGGAGCCCGAGCCCTGCTGTAAACTGCATGTGTGACAATCCAGGTCATGTGCTCCTCTTGAGAATCTAATGCCTGATGATCAGAGGTGGAGCTGAGGTGGTTGACTCCATGCTAGTGCTGTGACCATCTAGTTGTAGGAAAACAAGCTCAGGACAACAAGCTCTGCATTATGGTGAGTTGTATAATAATTTTGTTATATATTACAATGTAATAATAATAGAAATAAGGCATACAATAAATGTAATATGTTTGAATCATCCCAAAACCTGGAGGCTGGCGGGTCCTGAGGCTGCTTATGGGCTTATAAAGTGGCTTGTCATAGGCTGCTCTGGAAGGTTTCTCCTCTCTTCATCTCTGGGCATGTCCTTAAGGACATGGCCTGTTTCTTCTGCTCCTCACCTGGTGGACTCTGTGGTCATTCCCCAACCCTGGCCTCTAGGACAAAGTGAAGGGGGCTCAGGGAGCATGGCCAGCTCTTCGGCTAGAGTCAACTTGGAGCTGACAGAGTGGCCTCACCTGTGACTGAGTTAATTCTTCACTGATGGGGACCAGGGCAAGTACTAGTTGAGTCAATTACAAGCTGAGTCAGGCGCATAGTGGTGAAGAACTGCGGGTCTGAGTTAGCTGACTGTGAGACTTTCTCTAAGTTACTTATCTTTTCACCTTAGTTTTTCCACCTCTAAAGTGGGCATGATGATTTTACTTGCTTAGGGCTCCTTGGGCGGTGCCTATGGCTCAAAGGAGTAAGGTGCCAGAGGTGGCAGGTTCAAACCCAGCCCTGGCCAAAAACTGCAAAAAAAAAAAAATTCCTTAGGGCTCTCACCTGGTTGTGAGGTTTGGGTATAAACATTATATGTAAAGTATTTCGTACCTTTTTTTTTTTGCAGTTTTTGGCTGGGGCTGCGTTTGAACCTGCCACCTCTGGCATATGGGGCTGGTGCCCTACTCCTTTGAGCCACAGGTGCGGCCCCAGTATTTCATACATTTTAAGTGCTTAGTAAATATTAATTACTAGTAACAATAGAAGTTGCAATAATTGGCAGAGGTTACCTGAGGACATGAGGTGAAACAGGCCCTAGGAACCAGCTCTGTGCTCATGGAGATCTCAGCCAGCATAGGGAGAAATAACTCAGACTGATGGTGACACAGTAAAATAGCACATGTGCCAGACAGAAGAAAAGTGGGACATATACCAGTGGAAGGTTCTGGAAGGTGCGTTGTTTCTAACAGCATTCAGGGAGGCTTCTCAGAGGAGGTGGCCTTTTAGTTGGGCCTTGAGGGATGAGCAAGGTTTCCACAGCCAGACAGAAGAGGAAGAGCATTGTAGATGGGGAGTGTCTTAGTTTGGGTTGCCCAGAAGCAGACCCTGACACAAGGATTGGGTACGAGCAGTTTATGTGGGAGATGATCCCAGGAAGCACAGGGAGGGGAGCAAGGGAGGGAAGACAGCCAATTAGAGCATATTAACAAGTAGGTCATCACTGTGGGCCACTGAGGCACGATCCTGGGGACCCTCTAAAGAACCACTTGTAATTCATCCCAGGTTGCTCTATTAATCCCCATTCCTTCTTGCTTGAAGGTCCAAGGACCCTCAACTCCTAGGCAGTTATCCCCACCTCCCACCTGTCCCATCCTGTCTTGTTCCCTGGGGAGCATCCTTGGGCACAGAGATGTAGGGGCTGTCTGAGATGAACTGCGGTGTGCTGAAGGATCTGGATGGGGTGTTGACGGCATCTGCCTGGGAGGCAGAAGAGTGAGCAAGAGAGAAGTGTAGCTTGGCAGAGACTGGGAGACCTTTCAGAAGGTCGCACAGCTCCTTCAGAGGGAAGCACGCTGAGCATCCTCACTGGCCTTCATGCCAGACCCTCAGCGTGTATCCTGCCGTCTCAAACTACCCCAAGCTGTCAGTGCTATGATTACCCCCATTTCACAGGTGAGGAAACCAGGCTCAGGGCACTCAGACGGCCTGGACCGGGTGAAGCTGGGCACCGTCACGGCTGCCTCCAGACTCTGCTCGCTCGTCTTCCTTGCCCCCTTTGCTTCCCAGCACTTTCCTCAGCACCTGCCTGAGGCAGGGGCCTCACCAGCCTGCCCCACTGTGGTTTCTAGAAGCCCACTTGCTTCTGGAGGAAGGTGAGAAACAGAAACTCAGACTTGCCTCGACCCACACACTCCAGGTGGGGGTTTGTAGATTGACAAGAAGCCTGTGAGGCAAGTAGGTTCAGTGATGCCAAGATGTCCTCTGTCCATAATCACAATTTTGACTCTTAAAATGATTAGCAAATAGAATAATGGAAGTGTTTTGGAGCTGGTCCCCCTGCCTCGATCTGTTTTCTGATGGAGATGTGCCTCCAAGTAATACTGGACCAGAAGGAGGATCCTGGGGCTTCTTGACACTTCAGCTGGTGGCAAACTCTGGGTGCCACAGTGCCATAAGTACAACAGACAGTTAAGTGAGGTTTGATTGTTTACATCCCAGTTAGACCAGGCTGTGACCAATTAAAATTAAAGACTCATCTGGGACCCCAGGATACTAAGTTGGAGAATCATAGCTATGATACAGATGAAGTGGGCACAACATTGGAACAGAAAATCAGGATTGATCTACAGCACCCCGCACCTCACACCTCACTGCCCTACCCCCACCCCCGCCCCAGTTCAAATCTCTTCTTACTCCCTGCAACTGCTGAGAGAACAGGGCAGCTAAGGAAAGGCTCAAAACAAAGGACATATCTTGAAAAAGATCCAGGGAAACCAGAGCCTGAAAATGTCTTGCATTAATATCCAAGCAGATGAAAGGAAAGATTATAACTTCGTTTTTGGATACGACTTCACCCAGAAAAGGTAAATCAGAAATGTGTGTGTCTATTTGTGTATGAGAGGGGGAGAGAAAATACGATGGGAAGGGGGGTTGTTAATTAAACGGCATCTAATTGAAGAATGAAAGAGGGAAACAAAGTCGTGCAGAAAAAACTATAACATTTTGTGAAAATATGTCAGCAAACAAGTGGCATCATGTTGTCTTAGGCTCTAGATTGTCTTAGGTCAGGTTCAAGTGTGGAGGAGGAGGGTGGTGGAAAAGGGCAGAGGCTGTGGTTTCACCTGGAGTCCAGCCTCAGCCTCACCCTGGGGGCTCCAGAAAGTGAATGGGCCCCAGCTGACCTGCTACATTTCAGGCTGTGTCTTCCCGTCTCCCACTCACCAGGCACACCTGGTGCCCATTCCTCAGAGAAGGAACAGCCAGGTGCTGTTAGCTGCCACCACACTTGACTGCTGGGGATGTTCAAGGACCCAGACCAGGGGGGGTCTGGATGGGGAACCAGCTGCATCCACTACACGTAATCCAAGGAGTTGCTCCATTATGGTGAAGTGAGCAGGATCTCTGCAGTCAACTTGGGAAATGCTGCTGCTGACCCAACTCAAGTCAAAATAGAGAGAGGGGACGTTAGCTTTCAAGAGCTGAACATATCTTCAATTCCCAGCACAGGAAAAACATCATGAACCTGTTTTTGCTTTGTTTTGTTTTGTTTTATTTTTTTTGAGACAGAGCCTCAAGCTATCCCCCTGGGTAGAGTACTGTGGCATCACAGCTCACAGCAACCTCCAACTCCTGGGCTCAAGCAAGTCTCCTGCCTCAGTAGTCCCAAGTAGCTGGGATCACAGGCGCCCGCCACAACGCCCGGCTATTTTTTGGTTGCAGCCATCATTGTTGTTTTGGCGGGCCTGGGTTGGATTCGAACCCGCCACCTTAGGTGTACGTGGCTAGTGCCTTAGCCACTTGAGCCACAGGCACCGAGCCCATGAATCTGTTTTTATAGAATATTCTTTTGGATTTATTTAAGTATTTTAGGTTGAACCAGCTGGGATGCTTCCTAAGAATGATTATCCTCTGAAGTAAATGATTTGCTTTTGGTGGGGGAAGGGGAGACCTGTATTTTAGAGTAAGGAATAATAACCAGCACTTGCATGCGTCGGACTGTTCCCAGAGTGTCCACACCTGCCCTGCCTGAAGTGTGGTTGGCAGGTCAGCAGCACTGGGTGGGGGGGGGCATGCAGAAATGCAGAAGCACATTCAGGGAGTGCTCCTGTGTGTCAGGCTCAGTCAAGTCCAGAATTTATGGAAAGTATTTTATTTTGCTCATTTCTAAGATGACCACTTTGTAAAGGACATCAGACAATAGGAAAAGCTATATAAAAGAAAGTAAGCCACTATAAAAAATTGAGTGGGGTTCCCGGTTCAGCCTTAGGGGGCGTGGCCCAGGAATGTCAGAATCCCATGTTGGTTATGACTCCACGCCACTCCTGTGGGAGCTGCTGGGTTTCACGGAGAGGCTGAGGAATTCAGATTCTCGGCCTGGGGGGTTGGGGGGCTGCGTTGTGGCCCGTGAGGCAAGGGATGCCTCTTGCCTTATCTTCCATCAGTGGCTACAATGAGAGGGAGGAGAAACCTAACAAATCCATCTTGATTGAAGAAGAAAAAACAATGGGGTGTTTGTTTGGAGCCTGAAGGGAAGGACTGACTGGATTGGGAAAAATGTAGATTGGGAGTAATTTGGAGTGGGGACAGATGGAGGAAAAGAGTCAGGTGACCTGCGCCCTTCTGGGCTGAACGCTGTCCTGCAGCGTTGCCTTGTCCACTTATCAAACTGTCTCTCCTCACTGGTTTACATTTTTTATTTTCATTCTTTCTTAATGTATTTTATGGCTTTAAAAAAAAAAAGGAAGGTAGTATGTTCATAAGGGCAAAAAAAAAAGAAAAAGAAAAAGAAAAAGATTAGGACTCTGTTTGCACGCCAAGCCTCAGTTTCACTCCTGAAAGCAAACCCTATTCATTTTTTACCCCAGAAGTTTTTTTTTCTTTTTTTTTGAGACAGAGCCTCAAGCT